>NW_022265924.1:61174-153674 GCF_002021735.2 Oncorhynchus kisutch
AATGCTGAATACAACAGGTGTAGTAGACCTTACAGTGAAATGCTGAATACAACAGGTGTAGTAGACCTTACAGTGAAATGCTTACTTACAGGCTCTAACCAATAGTGCAAAAAAGGTATTAGGTGAACAATAGGTAGGTAAAGAAATAAAACAACAGTAAAAAGACAGGCTATAAAAGTAGAGAGGCTATAAATGTAGCGAGGCTACATACAGACACCGGTTAGTCAGGCTGATTGAAGTAGTATGTACATGTAGATATGGTTAAAGTGACTATGCATATATGATGAACAGAGAGTAGCAGTAGCGTAAAAGAGGGGTTGGCGGGTGGTGGGACACAATGCAGATAGCCTGGTTAGCCAATGTGCGGGAGCACTGGTTGGTCGGGCCAATTGAGGTAGTATGTACATGAATGTATAGTTAAAGTGACTATGCATATATGATAAACAGAGAGTAGCATAAAAAGGAGGAAAATTTATAATACTTTAACCATTTTCTCTGACTAAAAATATTATTAGGAGATTAGTTCAGCTGCAGTTTTGTAAACATTCGCTAGGTGATACTAAATCTCCATTAATGTCCCCACCCACTCCCCATCTTGTCTGCGTTCCACGCAAGCGCACAATGACGTCGTTTATGCTGAGAAGGATTCGAAATCGATTGTCGAAAAAAACTCAAGTCGCTCAACAAAATGTCGGATAAACAAAATGCTCAAAAAAGGTATTACGACTCCAACTTGAATTCGTTTTTAGTTCAGTATTGTGTATCAAATAACACATTGTTACTGTTTTGTGATAGTTTGAATGTGTTGAATGTTTTAGGAAACCGCTAGCTAACGTGACTAGCTAAGTTAGCTGCTTGCTACAGCTAAAATCGTAGCTAACTAACTTGTAGACATACAGATGATTCATAAATTGTACACTTTTTGTATTGCTGATTATTACCAACACTTGGTTTTCTGTTTGTAGTGCTAAAATAGCAGCTGGCGCCGTGGTGTGCGTCGAAAGCGAGATCAGAGGGGAAGTCACTATTGGTAAGAAGACGTCAAATGTAGCATTTAGCTTAGCTAGTCAGGTAACGTCCGCTAACTATTTATTTAACAATGAGCAACAACAACATTCGTTTGTCTGTAGTAGCTCTAGTCTCTATATAGCTTGACATTATTACACGGTTCAGGTTACTGAGTACATATCCACTTTGGAGCCAGCTAAAAATGGTTGATGTGGTAGGCTAGCGTTACACATTTGACTGTTCATGTATGGTCTTTCCAGGTGCCAGAACGGTGGTCCATCCCAAAGCCCGCATCATTGCCGAGGCAGGACCCATAGTCATCGGAGAAGGCAACCTCATCGAGGAACAAGCTCTTATAATTAACAGGTGAACGTAACAATAGTGACTTCTAGAAGTGGAAGGGTACAGTGGTGAGGTCTCTCCTGTGTTCTATTTCCGCCTCTCTTTCTCCACCTCCCCCGTTACATCCATCCATTCTCCCTACACTTTATTCTTTCCATGCTTTTATTCTGTCTTTCCCCCCACCTCTCGTTTGCACTTGTAACTGATGTGAAACGGCTAGCTTAGTTAGCGGTGCGCGCTAAATAGCGTTTCAATCAGTGACGTCACTTGCTCTGAGACCTTGAAGTAGTAGTTCCCCCTTTGCTCTGCAAGGGCCGCGGCTTTTGTGGAGCGATGGGTAACGATGCTTCGAGGGTGACTGTTGTTGATGTGTGCAGAGGGTCCCTGGTTGGCGCCCGGGTATGGGCGAGGGGACGGAAGTTATACTGTTACACACTTGTCTACCTCTTTTTCCTCTGCCATGTTATGGTCTCCTTTTCCTTTGTCATGTTATGGTCTCCTTTTCCTCTGTCATGTTATGGTCTCCTTTTCCTCAGTCATGTTATGGTCTCCTTTTCCTTTGTCATGTTATGGTCTACATTGTAGTGATTGAAGCTGGTTGTCTGATTGAAGCTGTCTGTCTGATATGAAGCTGGTTGTCTGATATGAAGCTGGTTGTCTGATATGAAGCTGTCTGTCTGATTGAAGCTGTCTGTCTGATATGAAGCTGGCTGTCTGATATGAAGCTGGTTGTCTGATATGAAGCTGGTTGTCTGATATGAAGCTGTCTGGTATGGAGCTGTCTTTCTGATATGAAGCTGGTTGTCTGATATGAAGCTGGTTGTCTGATATGAAGCTGGTTGTCTGATATGAAGCTGTCTGTCTGATATGAAGCTGTCTGTCTGATATGAAGCTGTCTTTCTGATTGAAGCTGGTTGTCTGATTGAAGCTGGCTGTCTGATATGAAGCTGGTTGTCTGATATGAAGCTGGTTGTCTGATATGAAGCTGGTTGTCTGATTGAAGCCTGTTGTCTGATATGAAGCTGTCTGTCTGATTGAAGCTGGCTGTCTGTCTTTGATCAGTTATCCAGAGAACATAGCGCCTGACTCTGAGGGGGTGGAGCCAAAGACGATGACCATCGGCATCAACAACGTGTTTGAAGTTGGGTGTAGTATCCTTTATATTGAAGTGGTACACTGACCTGTAGTATCCTTTATATTGAAGTGGTGCACTGACCTATAGTATCCTTTATACTGAAGTGGTACACTGACCTGTAGGGTACACTGACCTACAGGGTACACTGACCTGTAGGGTACACTGACCTGTAGGGTACACTGACCTGTAGTATCCTTTATATTGAAGTGGTGCACTGACCTGTAGTATCCTTTATATTGAAGTGGTACACTGACCTGTAGGGTACACTGACCTGTAGGGTACACTGACCTGTAGTATCCTTTATATTGAAGTGGTGCACTGACCTGTAGGGTACACTGACCTGTAGGGTACACTGACCTGTAGTATCCTTTATATTGAAGTGGTACACTGACCTGTAGGGTACACTGACCTGTAGGGTACACTGACCTGTAGTATCCTTTATATTGAAGTGGTACACTGACCTGTAGGGTACACTGACCTGTAGGGTACACTGACCTGTAGTATCCTTTATATTGAAGTGGTACACTGACCTGTAGGGTACACTGACCTGTAGGGTACACTGACCTGTAGGGTACACTGACCTACAGGGTACACTGACCTATAGGGTACACTGATCTATGGGGTACACTGACCTACGGGGTACACTGACCTACAGGTTACACTGACCTACGGGGTACACTGACCTACGGGGTACACTGACCTACAGGGTACACTGACCTATAGGGTACACTGACCTACGGGGTACACTGACCTGTAGGGTAAACTGACCTATAGGGTACACTGACCTGTAGGGTACAGACACTGACCTGTAGGGTACAGACACTGACCTGTAGGGTACAGACACTGACCTATAGGGTACACTGACCTGTAGGGTACACTGACCTACAGGGTACACTGACCTGTAGGGTAAACTGACCTATAGGGTACACTGACCTGTAGGGTACAGCCACTGACCTGTAGGGTACACTGACCTGTAGGGTACACTGACTTATAGGATACACTGACTTATAGGGTACAGCTATTTGGACATTAGACCTCTATCTGATATTCCATGTCTGTATGTGTTATTGTTTGACCTCTGTCTGTTTGACCTCTATCTGTTTGACCTCTGATATTCCATATCTGTATGTGTTATTGTTTGACCTCTGTCTGTTTGACCTCTTTCTGATATTCCATATCTGTATGTGTTATTGTTTGACCTCTGTCTGTTTGACCTCTATCTGTTTGACCTCTGATATTCCATATCTGTATGTGTTATTGTTTGACCTCTGTCTGTTTGACCTCTGTCTGTTTGACCTCTATCTGTTTGACCTCTGATATTCCATATCTGTATGTGTTATTGTTTGACCTCTGTCTGTTTGACCTCTTTCTGATATTCCATATCTGTATGTGTTATTGTTTGACCTCTGTCTGTTTGACCTCTATCTGTTTGACCTCTGATATTCCATATCTGTATGTGTTATTGTTTGACCTCTGTCTGTTTGACCTCTGTCTGTTTGACCTCTATCTGATATTCCATGTCTGTATGTGTGTATTGTTTGACCTCTGTCTGTTTGACCTCTATCTGATATTCCATGTCTGTATGTGTATATTGCTGCTCTGAAAGTCATTTTGTTGGTCAAGTATGAAACTCTCCTTAACCAATGATACTTGCAGTGTCTCAAGCTTTGAAAATTGGGGACAACAATGTCATAGAATCCAAAGGTAAGAAAGGTTAAAATGCCACAAATTCAGTAATGACGGTCTTCGTCCCAATGATCTGTATGACTGTGTGTGTCTGTGTTGATTGGTTATTAAATCACTATGGAGATAACCCTTCCATCTAAACTGCTGATTGGTTATTAAATCACTATGGAGAGAACCCTTCCATCTAAACTGTTGATTGGTTATTAAATCACTATGGAGATAACCCTTCCATCTAAACTGCTGATTGGTTATTAAATCACTATGGAGAGAACCCTTCCATCTAAACTGTTGATTGGTTATTAAATCACTATGGAGAGAACCCTTCCATCATCTAAACTGTTGATTGGTTATTACATCACTATGGAGAGAACCCTTCCATATAAACTGTTGATTGGTTATTACATCACTATGGAGAGAACCCTTCCATCATCTAAACTGTTGATTGGTTATTACATCACTATGGGGAGAACCCTTCCATCTAAACTGTTGATTGGTTATTAAATCACTATGGGGAGAACCCTTCCATCTAAACTGTTGATTGGTTATTAAATCACTATGGAGAGAACCCTTCCATATAAACTGTTGATTGGTTATTACATCACTATGGAGAGAACCCTTCCATCTAAACTGCTGATTGGTTATTAAATCACTATGGAGAGAACCCTTCCATCTAAACTGTTGATTGGTTATTAAATCACTATGGGGAGAACCCTTCCATCTAAACTGTTGATTGGTTATTAAATCACTATGGAGAGAACCCTTCCATCATCTAAACTGCTGATTGGTTATTAAATCACTATGGAGAGAACCCTTCCATCATCTAAACTGCTGATTGGTTATTAAATCACTATGGGGAGAACCCTTCCATATAAACTGTTGATTGGTTATTACATCACTATGGAGAGAACCCTTCCATCATCTAAACTGCTGATTGGTTATTAAATCACTATGGAGAGAACCCTTCCATCATCTAAACTGTTGATTGGTTATTAAATCACTATGGAGAGAACCCTTCCATCTAAACTGTTGATTGGTTATTACATCACTATGGAGAGAACCCTTCCATCTAAACTGTTGATTGGTTATTACATCACTATGGGGAGAACCCTTCCATCATCTAAACTGCTGATTGGTTATTACATCACTATGGAGAGAACCCTTCCATCTAAACTGTTGATTGGTTAATAAATCACTATGGGGAGAACCCTTCCATCTAAACTGTTGATTGGTTATTAAATCACTATGGAGAGAACCCTTCCATCTAAACTGTTGATTGGTTATTAAATCACTATGGAGAGAACCCTTCCATCTAAACTGTTGATTGGTTATTAAATCACTATGGGGAGAACCCTTCCATCTAAACTGTTGATTGGTTATTAAATCACTATGGGGAGAACCCTTCCATCATCTAAACTGTTGATTGGTTATTACATCACTATGGAGAGAACCCTTCCATCATCTAAACTGCTGATTGGTTATTAAATCACTATGGAGAGAACCCTTCCATCTAAACTGTTGATTGGTTATTACATCACTATGGAGAGAACCCTTCCATCATCTAAACTGTTGATTGGTTATTAAATCACTATGGAGAGAACCCTTCCATCATCTAAACTGCTGATTGGTTATTACATCACTATGGGGAGAACCCTTCCATCTAAACTGCTGATTGGTTATTAAATCACTATGGAGAGAACCCTTCCATCATCTAAACTGTTGATTGGTTATTAAATCACTATGGAGAGAACCCTTCCATCTAAACTGTTGATTGGTTATTACATCACTATGGAGAGAACCCTTCCATCTAAACTGTTGATTGGTTATTAAATCACTATGGAGAGAACCCTTCCATCATCTAAACTGTTGATTGGTTATTAAATCACTATGGGGAGAACCCTTCCATCTAAACTGCTGATTGGTTATTAAATCACTATGGGGAGAACCCTTCCATCATCTAAACTGTTGATTGGTTATTACATCACTATGGAGAGAACCCTTCCATCATCTAAACTGCTGATTGGTTATTAAATCACTATGGGGAGAACCCTTCCATCTAAACTGTTGATTGGTTATTAAATCACTATGGAGAGAACCCTTCCATCATCTAAACTGCTGATTGGTTATTAAATCACTATGGAGAGAACCCTTCCATCATCTAAACTGCTGATTGGTTATTACATCACTATGGAGAGAACCCTTCCATCTAAACTGTTGATTGGTTATTAAATCACTATGGAGAGAACCCTTCCATCATCTAAACTGTTGATTGGTTATTAAATCACTATGGGGAGAACCCTTCCATCTAAACTGCTGATTGGTTATTAAATCACTATGGAGAGAACCCTTCCATCTAAACTGTTGATTGGTTATTAAATCACTATGGAGATAACCCTTCCATCTAAACTGCTGATTGGTTATTAAATCACTATGGAGAGAACCCTTCCATCTAAACTGTTGATTGGTTATTAAATCACTATGGAGAGAACCCTTCCATCTAAACTGTTGATTGGTTATTACATCACTATGGAGAGAACCCTTCCATCTAAACTGTTGATTGGTTATTACATCACTATGGAGAGAACCCTTCCATCTAAACTGTTGATTGGTTATTAAATCACTATGGGGAGAACCCTTCCATCTAAACTGTTGATTGGTTATTAAATCACTATGGAGAGAACCCTTCCATCTAAACTGTTGATTGGTTATTAAATCACTATGGAGAGAACCCTTCCATCTAAACTGTTGATTGGTTATTACATCACTATGGGGAGAACCCTTCCATCTAAACTGTTGATTGGTTATTAAATCACTATGGGGAGAACCCTTCCATCTAAACTGCTGATTGGTTATTAAATCACTATGGAGAGAACCCTTCCATCTAAACTGTTGATTGGTTATTAAATCACTATGGAGAGAACCCTTCCATCATCTAAACTGCTGATTGGTTATTACATCACTATGGAGAGAACCCTTCCATCTAAACTGTTGATTGGTTATTACATCACTATGGAGAGAACCCTTCCATCTAAACTGTTGATTGGTTATTAAATCACTATGGAGAGAACCCTTCCATCATCTAAACTGCTGATTGGTTATTACATCACTATGGAGAGAACCCTTCCATCTAAACTGTTGATTGGTTATTAAATCACTATGGGGAGAACCCTTCCATCTAAACTGTTGATTGGTTATTAAATCACTATGGAGAGAACCCTTCCATCTAAACTGTTGATTGGTTATTAAATCACTATGGAGAGAACCCTTCCATCTAAACTGTTGATTGGTTATTAAATCACTATGGGGAGAACCCTTCCATCTAAACTGCTGATTGGTTATTAAATCACTATGGAGAGAACCCTTCCATCATCTAAACTGCTGATTGGTTATTACATCACTATGGAGAGAACCCTTCCATCTAAACTGCTGATTGGTTATTAAATCACTATGGAGAGAACCCTTCCGTCATCTAAACTGTTGATTGGTTATTAAATCACTATGGAGAGAACCCTTCCATCTAAACTGTTGATTGGTTATTAAATCACTATGGAGAGAACCCTTCCATCATCTAAACTGTTGATTGGTTATTAAATCACTATGGAGAGAACCCTTCCATCTAAACTGTTGATTGGTTATTAAATCACTATGGAGAGAACCCTTCCATCATCTAAACTGTTGATTGGTTATTAAATCACTATGGAGAGAACCCTTCCATCTAAACTGTTGATTGGTTATTAAATCACTATGGAGAGAACCCTTCCATCATCTAAACTGTTGATTGGTTATTACATCACTATGGAGAGAACCCTTCCATCTAAACTGCTGATTGGTTATTAAATCACTATGGAGAGAACCCTTCCATCTAAACTGTTGATTGGTTATTAAATCACTATGGAGAGAACCCTTCCATCATCTAAACTGCTGATTGGTTATTAAATCACTATGGAGAGAACCCTTCCATCTAAACTGCTGATTGGTTATTAAATCACTATGGGGAGAACCCTTCCATCTAAACTGTTGATTGGTTATTAAATCACTATGGAGAGAACCCTTCCATCATCTAAACTGTTGATTGGTTATTAAATCACTATGGAGATAACCCTTCCGTCATCTAAACTGTTGATTGGTTATTAAATCACTATGGGGAGAACCCTTCCATCTAAACTGTTGATTGGTTATTAAATCACTATGGAGAGAACCCTTCCATCATCTAAACTGCTGATTGGTTATTACATCACTATGGAGAGAACCCTTCCATATAAACTGTTGATTGGTTATTAAATCACTATGGAGAGAACCCTTCCATCATCTAAACTGTTGATTGGTTATTACATCACTATGGAGAGAACCCTTCCATCTAAACTGTTGTTTGGTTATTACATCACTATGGAGAGAACCCTTCCATCTAAACTGTTGATTGGTTATTACATCACTATGGAGAGAACCCTTCCATCTAAACTGTTGATTGGTTATTAAATCACTATGGAGAGAACCCTTCCATCTAAACTGTTGATTGGTTATTACATCACTATGGAGAGAACCCTTCCATCTAAACTGTTGATTGGTTATTACATCACTATGGAGAGAACCCTTCCATCATCTAAACTGCTGATTGGTTATTAAATCACTATGGAGAGAACCCTTCCATCTAAACTGTTGATTGGTTATTAAATCACTATGGAGAGAACCCTTCCATCTAAACTGTTGATTGGTTATTACATCACTATGGAGATAACCCTTCCATCTAAACTGTTGATTGGTTATTAAATCACTATGGAGAGAACCCTTCCATCTAAACTGCTGATTGGTTATTACATCACTATGGGGAGAACCCTTCCATCTAAACTGTGTTCTCCCCTCTCCCCCTCCAGCTGACCTGGGCAGGAACATGATTCTAACTTCTGGTTGTATCATCGGCGCCTGTTGCCAGGTCAACACCTGTGAGGTCATACCTGAAAACACTGTCATCTTCGGCTCAGGGTGTCAGAGACGTGTGCAGACAGAGCGACCACAGGTGTGTACACACACACACACACACACACACACACACACACACACACACACAGATTAGTGATCTACGGGTCTATGTAGCTTTGTCTTTCTGCACTTGTTTTTAACCAAAGAACCAGTCCATCCACTGTTTCCCTGTTAGCAGTGAAGAACAACATGTCTTTGTGTGTTTATGTGTTCTGCAGCCTCAGACTCTTCAGCTTGACTTCCTGATGAAGATCCTCCCCAACTACCACCACATGAAGAAGACTGTCAAAACCACCTCCGCTGTCACACCGGCCAAAAACTAAACCCCACCAGCTCTCAGCCCCGGGCCCAAAAAAATATACCTCTCTGGCAGACAGCGAACGAAGGAATCTCTTACCACTCAAAATGTACTGCCACTACTTTAACAAGAATCTGAAGAATGTCACTGAACTGTTCTCCTTGTCTCACCACACCGAGGTCCAGTTTCCCAGACCCGGGCTGGATTTAAACAGTTTAGTCCATGATGAGGCGTGACCTGGGACTGGGAAACTGCCCCTTGGTAGTGGAAGTGCTATATGTTTCGTGTCTCGACTGTTTACCACCAAATGCTTTATATCAAATTGTAATTAAAAATTGACTTATTTAAAAGTATTTCGTTTGCTGTTTGGAGACTGTAGGACAGTGTTGCTATACTCTGACTAGAAAAACTCACTGGGTGTATCCCAATCATCTCCCCTTTCTCCTAAAGTGTGCACTTGTTTCCTTCCCTACATGGATTTTAGGATCCCTCCCTGTTCCGACCTTCTCGTCCAATGTGTTTCGAGGAGGCGATGAGAGGACTCAAGGAGATCCAATCCAATCTGTTTCGGTTTACTTTAGCCAGTCTGTTTAACTACATGGATTTTAGGATCCCTCCCTGTTCCGACCTTCTCGTCCAATGGGTTTCGAGGAGGCGATGAGAGGAGATCCAATCCAATCTGTTTTGGTTTACTTTAGCCAGTCTGTTTAACGACATGGAAACTTGCTCCACGTCATGCCCACACCACTCCGATGGTTTAAAATGTGTGTAGAGTAGTGAATGAATGCAGAGCTCAGGAGGATGGAGAGATTATTGGGATTCAGACACAATACCAAGTGTAGATGCGGCAAACTTTGAAACAGGTTTGGATTGGATTACTTCGATCAGATCAGGAGAAACCACATGTTAATGTGAGGTGTAACCAGGGCTATAAATATACCCTCTTTTAATTTTTTTTTTTTTAACCTTTATTTAACTAGGCAAGTCAGTTAAGAACAAATTCTTATTTTCAATGACGGCCTACTGGGGAACAGTGGGTTAACTGCCTGTTCAGGGGCAGAATGACAGATTTGTACCTTGTCAGCTCAGGGGTTTGAACCTGCAACCTTTCCAGTTATTAGTCCAACGCTCTAACCACTAGGCTACCCTACCTCCTCTACACTCTAACCACTAGGCTACCCTGCCGCCTCTACGCTCTAACCGCTAGGCTACGCTGCCTCCTCTACACTCTAACCACTAGGCTACCCTACCTCCTCTACACTCTAACCACTAGGCTACCCTGCCGCCTCTACGCTCTAACCACTAGGCTACCCTACCTCCTCTACACTCTAACCACTAGGCTACCCTACCTCCTCTACACTCTAACCACTAGGCTACCTGCCGCCTCTACACTCTAACCACTAGGCTACCCTACCTCCTCTACACTCTAACCACTAGGCTACGCTGCCACCTCTACACTCTAACCACTAGGCTACCTGCCTCCTCTACACTCTAACCACTAGGCTACGCTGCCACCTCTACACTCTAACCACTAGGCTACCCTACCTCCTCTACACTCTAACCACTAGGCTACGCTGCCTCCTCTACACTCTAACCACTAGGCTACCTGCCACCTCTACACTCTAACCACTAGGCTACCTGCCTCCTCTACACTCTAACCACTAGGCTACGCTGCCACCTCTACACTCTAACCACTAGGCTACCCTACCTCCTCTACACTCTAACCACTAGGCTACGCTGCCTCCTCTACACTCTAACCACTAGGCTACCTGCCGCCTCTACACTCTAACCACTAGGCTACCCTACCTCCTCTACACTCTAACCACTAGGCTACCCTACCTCCTCTACACTCTAACCACTAGGCTACCCTGCCTCCTCTACACTCTAACCACTAGGCTACCTGCCGCCTCTACACTCTAACCACTAGGCTACCCTACCACCTCTACACTCTAACCACTAGGCCACCCTGCCACCTCTACACTCTAACCACTAGGCTACCTGCCGCCTCTACACTCTAACCACTAGGCTACCCTGCCGCCTCTACACTCTAACCACTAGGCTACCTGCCGCCCCCTTGAACAAGTGACCTTTACATTTGAGTCATTTAGCAGACGCTCTTATCCAGAGAGACTGACAGCATTCATCTTAAAATATCCAGGTGGGACAACCACATATCTCAGGCATAGAAATAAAAAAGATGTCCTGAACATAGTCAGTATGTGACATGAGGTTGAAAACCAGGCGGGCTGCTGTGTTCTGGATCAGTTCCAGGGGTCTGATGACACAAGCAGGGAGCCCAGCCAACAGAGAGTTGCAGTGGTCCAGACGGGAGATGACAACTGCCTGGATTAGGACCTGCGCCGCTTCCTGTGTGAGGTAGAGTCGTACTCCACGGATGTTGTAGAGAGCATGAACCTGCAGGAGCGGGTCACTGCTTTGATGATTGCAGAGAACGACGGGGTGTTGCACAGGGTCACGTCGACACATTGGAGTTGTCGTCTGTGATGGAGAGGTCTTGGAGCGGGCTGGCCTTCCCCGGGAGGAAGAGCAGCTCTGTCTTGTCTAGGTTGAGCTTAAGGTGGTGGGCTGACATCAAAGCTGAGATGTCTGCCAGGCACACACAGACGTGTCACCAGAAGGCGGGAGGAGAAAAGCAGTTGAGTGTCATTTATCTCAGTGCTTAGTCCCCTCCGCTAGCAGGGGCTGGGCCACCATCCTCAGTGCTTAGTCCCCTCTGCTAGCAGGGGCTGGGCCACCATCCTCAGTGCTTAGTCCCCTCCGCTAGCAGGGGCTGGGCCACCATCCTCAGTGCTTAGTCCCCTCCGCTAGCAGGGGCTGGGCCACCATCCTCAGTGCTTAGTCCCCTCCGCTAGCAGGGGCTGGGCCACCATCCTCAGTGCTTAGTCCCCTCCGCTAGCAGGGGCTGGGCCACCATCCTCAGTGCTTAGTCCCCTCTGCTAGCAGGGGCTGGGCCACCATCCTCAGTGCTTAGTCCCCTCCGCTAGCAGGGGCTGGGCCACCATCCTCAGTGCTTAGTCCCCTCTGCTAGCAGGGGCTGGACCACCATCCTTGTTTTTGCACATATTTAAAGCTGTTCATAGTTTGTAGATTAGAAATGTAATTAGTTATGTTGGGTAGAGTTGGGAAACTAGTCGCAACCGGGATTAGAACTGGTGACCTCCGGCAGGTTGGAACCTGCGTTTAACCCCCCCCCATC
The DNA here is from genome assembly GCF_002021735.2 of Oncorhynchus kisutch. Lineage (NCBI taxonomy): Eukaryota > Metazoa > Chordata > Actinopteri > Salmoniformes > Salmonidae > Oncorhynchus > Oncorhynchus kisutch. The sequence continues at coordinate 73,835 of NW_022265924.1, forward strand.
CACCTGACACCCTAAAGTTGATTTGATTTGTCTCTCAGATGTAAATTCCACTCACTGATCTGTCATTAAGCCTCGCCCACTGAGCCATCATCCAACCAGTCTATTCGCCCACTGAGACATCATCCAACCAGTCTATTCGCCCACTGAGCCATCATCCAACCAGTCTTAAGCCTCGCCCACTGAGCCATCATCCAACCAGTCTATTCGCCCACTGAGCCATCATCCAACCAGTCTTAAGCCTCGCCCACTGAGCCATCATCCAACCAGTCATTAAGCCTCGCCCACTGAGACATCATCCAACCAGTCTTAAGCCTCGCCCACTGAGCCATCATCCAACCAGTCTATTCGCCCACTGAGCCATCATCCAACCAGTCTTAAGCCTCGCCCACTGAGCCATCATCCAACCAGTCATTAAGCCTCGCCCACTGAGACATCATCCAACCAGTCTTAAGCCTCGCCCACTGAGCCATCATCCAACCAGTCTTAAGCCTCGCCCACTGAGCCATCATCCAACCAGTCTATTCGCCCACTGAGACATCATCCAACCTGTCTATTCGCCCACTGAGCCATCATCCAACGAGTCTATTCGCCCACTGAGCCATCATCCAACCAGTCTTAAGCCTCGCCCACTGAGCCATCATCCAACCAGTCTATTCGCCCACTGAGACATCATCCAACCAGTCTATTCGCCCACTGAGACATCATCCAACCAGTCTTAAGCCTCGCCCACTGAGCCATCTTCCAACCAGTCTATTCGCCCACTGAGCCATCATCCAACGAGTCTTTTCGCCCACTGAGACATCATCCAACCTGTCTATTCGCCCACTGAGCCATCATCCAACGAGTCTATTCGCCCACTGAGACATCATCCAACCTGTCTATTCGCCCACTGAGCCATCATCCAACGAGTCTATTCGCCCACTGAGACATCATCCAACCTGTCTATTCGCCCACTGAGCCATCATCCAACGAGTCTATTCGCCCACTGAGCCATCATCCAACTATTCACCCACTGAGACATCATCCAACTAGTCTATTCGCCCACTGAGCCATCATCCAACCTGTCTATTCGTCGACTGAGCCATCATCCAACCTGTCTATTCGTCCACTGAGCCATCATCCAACCAGTCTATTCACCCACTGCGACATCATCCAACCAGTCTTCATGCGTCTTTCCCGCGGTTCCTCGCATCCTCTCTCTTTCTCCGAATCAGATATGACCTTTTAAAATGTCAGCGAGCAGCAACCATCAGATTGAATCCAGGCCTCTGTGTTATCAAGAAGACACAGTACAGTGTGTTTTCTAGGACTTTATTGTGCGTCAGAGGAAAGGCCTCAGGAGAAAGGTACTGTGGGTAACGTGCTCAGTAATGAAGAACGCTCAGAGACCAGTGGTCACCAACCAACCAGGAAGTGGAGAGATACAGGGTGTCTCGGGCTTTTGTTCTGGCCTTGCACTATAACACAACCGATTCACCCAATCAATCAAGGTCTTGATGAACAGTTTGAGTATATACTGAAGGGACAGTTTATTATCTTAGTAGTATATACACTGAAGGGACAGTTTATTATCTTAGTGGTATATACTGAAGGGACAGTTTATTATCTTAGTGGTATATACTGAAGGGACAGTTAATTATCTTAGTAGTATATACTGAAGGGACAGTTTATTATCTTAGTAGTATATACTGAAGGGACAGTTTATTATCTTAGTAGTATATACTGAAGGGACAGTTTATTATCTTAGTAGTATATACTGAAGGGACAGTTTATTATCTTAGTAGTATATACTGAAGGGACAGTTTATTATCTTAGTAGTATATACTGAAGGGACAGTTTATTATCTTAGTAGTATATACTGAAGGGACAGTTTATTATCTTAGTAGTATATACTGAAGGGACAGTTTATTATCTTAGTAGTATATACTGAAGGGACAGTTTATTATCTTAGTAGTATATACTGAAGGGACAGTTTATTATCTTAGTAGTATATACTGAAGGGACAGTTTATTATCTTAGTGGTATATACTGAAGGGACAGTTTATTATCTTAGTGGTATATACTGAAGGGACAGTTTATTATCTTAGTGGTATATACTGAAGGGACAGTTAATTATCTTAGTAGTATATACTGAAGGGACAGTTTATTATCTTAGTAGTATATACTGAAGGGACAGTTTATTATCTTAGTAGTATATACTGAAGGGACAGTTTATTATCTTAGTAGTATATACTGAAGGGACAGTTTATTATCTTAGTGGTATATACTGAAGGGACAGTTTATTAGCTGAGTGGTATATACTGTAAGTATGTCGGGGGGTGAAGGGTTTCAATGGGAGAGGGGTGTTTGTCTAGCCTGATTTCAGCGTTGCTATGACTCGTTGTCATGCCGAACAAAGACCCTGGGACCAGGCTAGTGTTTGTCTGAGTAAACCTGGTAGATTCTACGAGTCGTTTAGCTAAATCAGGAGTGCTTGTGCAGGTCTGGAGCAAAACCCTGCACAACCTGTATTTCTCCAGGTTGCCATTGGTGACCACTGTTGTAAATGAATATAAGGAACAACTACAGCAGACAATACGACTGGGATTATTTAAAATAAAATAAAACACTTTCACACACATCCTCTCTCCACTATCACACACACACACAGTGTCCATCGTGTGCCAGACATTTACACATACAGCCCCTTCTACGGTTGCACATATCCAGTAACTTTCCCAGAATCCCCTATGTTTCCCAGACATCCCCATTGAAGTGTTACCAGATTCCAGGGAATTTGTCATTACAGGAATATTTCAACTGGGATTTCTGGAAAACCTGGGATTTTTAAGGAAAATTTAACAGGACATTTTTGCTACCCTAAAAGCCATCCACCATTTTGTATTACTGCTTAGAACCAAACTGGTAAGGTATTATCAAAAAGGACAGCGAGCGCCTCTTTAGGTTGGTGTGTTTGGCAAGGACTTCACTTCAGTCAATCAGTCAGCCATCTTGTGTCTCAACGTTCCAAAATGGCTTCCTTTCCTCATCTCCTCTCCTTTATTGTCGGGGAGAAAAGGACACAAGGAAAGGAAGCAAGTTCACACGTTTGAGACAGGGCCATTGTCTCCTCTCATCTTCATTGTAGTTATGGTGAGACAAAAAAAAAAAAAAGTTTATTTCCGCCCAAAAACAACAACTCCCAGGTCACCCCTCTCTCACTGGGCCAGGGAAGAGGAAGTGGGAGGGGTATAACCAGGAAGTGACATCACTTCTTAGCGGGTACGCCCTCTGAGTAGTCCTCCAGTACTCCGGCCAGATGGTCGTTGTGAGTCTTGAAGCGTCTCTTCTTCTGTCCACCTGGCTTCTTCCTCTTGATTGGTAACTGTAGCAAAACAGCCAATCACAGACCGGGTTATTGTAGAAACAACCAATCACAGATAAGTCATGAGAAACATGGAGAGAAAGATAAAGAGAGTGATAAGAGCTAGGAGATGTGGATGTAAATCCGTACCACCATAAATTGACTAAATGATCACAATGTTGATAAGTAGAACACGTTTATAACATGAATGTGCCCCAGAGTTACTCTTTTAAATGACCCTTCAACCTACCACTTCTACTTTGAATGTTGTAGTGATCAACTGTCTTGTTAACAAAGAGCCCATATCAGTATATCAGACAACTTATTTCATGACAAACATCACATTCCTCTAGTAAAGGATCCTTATCATTATTAACCAAGTGTCAAATGTCCTCTCTATGTTCTGTTTGGGTGTCAAGATCATTTTCGATTTATTGTCCCAGCTATGTGACAGACCGGCAGGCCGGGGTAATTCCAGTCCTCGGGGGGGGCTTGGTGGGTGCCCCCCCCCTCCCAGTCCCTAGCAGAACTCAGCTGATTTAAACTAACTGCATTCTAAACTGAAGATCATGATTACTGGAGTCAGGTGTGTTAGCTGGAGTCAGGTGTGTTAGCTGGAGTCAGGTGTGTTAGCTGGAGTCAGGTGTGTTAGCTGGAGTCAGGTGTGTTAGCTGGAGTCAGGTGTGTTAGCTGGAGTCAGGTGTGTTAGCTGGGGGCAAAAGTGTAACACCAATCAGGCCCCCCCGAGGACTGGAATTACCCAGGCCTGTGAGACAGAAATACAGACAGAAAGAGAAAAGATGTGGAGAGGTGGAGAGGTAGAGAGAGATGTGGAGAGGTAGAGAGAGATGTGGAGAGGTAGAGAGAGATGTAGAGAGAGATGTGGAGAGGTAGAGAGAGATGTGGAGAGGTAGAGAGAGATGTGGAGAGGTAGAGAGAGATGTGGAGAGGTAGAGAGAGATCTGGAGAGGTAGAGAGAGATCTGGAGAGGTAGAGAGATCTGGAGAGGTAGAGAAAGATCTGGAGAGGTAGAGAGATCTGGAGAGGTAGAGAAAGAGGTAGGGGACAGAGTGAGAAACTCACAACTTTCTTGGGTCCAGTCTCCTGCATGGAGGAGATGCCCTGTCTCTTGAGGTAGTCCTCTATCTTCTCTTCATCCATAGAGTCCACTGGGATACTCCTCCACAGCTTGGTAAACTCTGGGACGATAGACCAGGAAACACCGACAGGATACCATTAGCTCAGGTAGGACAATAGCAGTAGTAGTTTACTACATTTTTACAAGTAGGTCGTACTTGGCAGATAAAAGTGGACTTGCGGTACACAATACATAGAAGTAAACAAATCAATACATAGAAGTAAACAAATCAATACATACAAGTAAACAAATCAATACATACAAGTAAACAAATCAATACATACAAGTAAACAAATCAATACATACAAGTAAACAAATCAATACATACAAGTAAACAAATCAATACATACAAGTAAACAAATCAATGCGTACAAGTAAACAAATCAATGCATACAAGTAAACAAATCAATACATACAAGTAAACAAATCAATACATACAAGTAAACAAATCAATACATACAAGTAAACAAATCAATACGTACAAGTAAACAAATCAATACATACAAGTAAACAAATCAATACATACAAGTAAACAAATCAATACATACAAGTAAACAAATCAATACATACAAGTAAACAAATCAATACGTACAAGTAAACAAATCAATACATACAAGTAAACAAATCAATACATACAAGTAAACAAATCAATACATACAAGTAAACAAACTAATTAAACTCAGTTAATATCCTGTATCGACTGAATGGATCCTGGAACGAACGAACTGAAAGTTCTACACTTCTAAATGACGTCATAGTAATAAATAAAAAAATGTAAAATCTGACCACTGGGTGGAGCCATTGAAGTCATTACGTGAAAGAGAAACCAGACCAGTGCAAAGGGAGAGAAACCAGACCAGTGCTCACACCTTCTACAGAGAACTAAGTGGCTTTATGCAGTTGTACTTTAGACATTACTTCTTTAGACTTATAAAATATTTATATATATATATATATATTATTTTTAACCTTTGGCAATATTTACAGAATGTATTTAAGGTCAACAAAGCTCCCTTAACTGAAATAAGAAAGAGAGACCTTATCAACGCTCTTATCTGAATCTACTGCAAACTGATAATTAAGGGAGAAATTGTACCAACACTTTCACATTCTGCATTGGACGACAGGAGAGAAACCCTACCAATGCTCAGCTTTTCAACAGAGACTTAATGGGGAGAAACTATACACATGCTCTCATCTTCAACCACTGCAAACTAAATTAAGGGAGAGACCATACCAACACTCTAGTTCTAATTAACATTATATTCTCACCTTCTACAGAGAACTAAGCAAAAAGACACCATACCAATGCTCCCACTCATCTACCACGGAGGGCCCCCCAAAAAAGTAATTAAGGTAGAGAAACTACACCAACGCTCTCACCTTCGTCAACTGTAAACTGGCAGTGTTTATCATTGTAGAACAGAATCTTCTTCTTGTCTGGTCTTGTCACAAAGATGATCTGGTCTCCCAAAACCTGGGGAGGAACAGAGGCCGTTAATGTCTGACTCATTAATACACACACACACACACACACACACACACACACACACACACACACACACACCTTCAGTGCCTTGGCAGAGTTGGGTAGCCCCTCCTCCACGTCATCTAGCAGTAATCCTCCCAGTCCCAGCTGGTCATGTTTATCCAACAGTCTGAGCAGGGCTTTCTTGTCCTTCAGGTGATATTTGGGCTTGAAGGCATATTTCCCATCCCTCACCTCTATCTTAGGGTTACTGGCCAGCGCCTGGGGGACGGGACAGAGACTGAGTCAAACATTTATTTCAACTTTATTTACATGGGTCTCAAAACACTAGTCTGTTTGGCCCGAGGAAGAGGAGGGTGGGAAGGAGGTAAATAAAAGAGAGAGGGAGAGCAAGAAGAGAGAGAGGTGGAAGATATATTTTTAGAAACTGTTTTATGATCAGAATAATGAGGGGAAGAGAGGTGGTTTTAAAGATTTAACAATTGATCCATATCAATAATCATTATCATTGAACACGTTGTTTCTGATACCTCTCTCGTTGTTTCTGATCTCTCTCTCTCTCACTCACACACACACACACACACACACACACAGGGCAGCAGGTGCTTGTGGGAGGTGGGAACTCAAACGTTCACTCTCCGTTTCCCACTCGCACCTCCCGATAACTCTGATAACATGTGAACGCTCCAACACACACCATCTTACTGAAAAGGTGAAAGGTCAAGCCCCAACACACACCTCAGTCATCAGCCATTGTTTCTGCTTCATGCCGATGTCCAGTAGTTTGGTCTCATCTAGAATCTCCTCCACAGTCAAGTGGTGAGTATCACCACGCTGGTGTCTGGTCTGGAGGACAGGAAGGAACATAGAGGAACAGGAAGGAACACAGAGGAACAGGAAGGAACACAGAGGAACAGGAAGGAACACAGAAGAAACACAGAGGAACAGGAAGGAACACAGAGGAACACAGAGGAACAGGAAGGAACACAGAGGAACAGGAAGGAACACAGAGGAACAGGAAGGAACATAGAGGAACAGGAAGGAACAGGAAGGAACACAGAGGAACAGGAAGGAACACAGAGGAACAGGAAGGAACACAGAGGAACAGGAAGGAACACAGAGGAACAGGAAGGAAAACATGATCAATTATAACTCAATTGTAAGAAATGAAGCTAACCTGCTAGCCAAGGCTTTCAGTTTGGGCTTGAAAATATGAACAACTAGACCGCCAGTAGAATGTTGAATTTTCAAGTTTGGCATTTAGGACCTGAATGCCACCCGGGCTAGGGTGGTCTAATAGCCAGATGGACCGTTTCTACAATCCTTTACTTCAGTGTAGTAGGCTGAGTACCGGACAGAGGAACAGGAAGTGGCTAGTGTGGTCTAATAGCCAGATGGACCGTTTCTACAATCCTTTACTTCAGTGTAGTAGGCTGAGTACCGGACAGAGAAGAACAGAACTCAGAATCCAGGATGTTATTGGTTGGTCACGTGATACATTGTTTAAAACAAGTCCTCCGTGTAATGGCAGCTTGTCTGCATCGACTGGGTCAAGACGAGGTACCTTCAGTACTGGGAAAAAGACAGAGCGCACACACACACAGGCACACACACACACACAGGCACACACACACACACAGGCACACACACACACACAGGCACACACACACACAGGCGCACACACAGGCACACACACACAGGCGCACACACAGGCACACACACACAGGCACACACACAGAAACGCACACACACAGGCACACACACACACACACAGGCACACACACACACACAGGCACACACACAGGCACACACACAGGCACACACACACACACACAGGCACACACACACACACAGGCACACACACAGGCACACACACAGGCACACACACACACACGCACACACACGCACACACACACACAGGCGCACACACACAGGCGCACACACACAGGCACAGACAGGCACACACAGACACACACTGACACACACTGGCACACACACACACACACACTGGCACACACACACACACTGGCACACACACACACACTGGCACACACACACACAGGCACACACACACACACTGGCACACACACACACACACACACACACACACACACACACACACACACATACTGGCACACACACATACTGGCACACACACACACTGGCACACACAATCTGTGAACGTTATGCAGATTGTTATGAGTCAAAGTCTGGTGTGAAAAACCACCCAGGCTGTCAGAGTTACTGCACCAGAGCTGAACCATAAACATGTTGACTAACAAAAGTCTGTGTTGTTGTTGTTGTTTACTTCCAAAATAAAGAGTGGAGAACCAAACAATAGAGGGAGGAACTAACATCACAATAAACCCAATAAGAGACAGACGGAGGGTTCAGAGGTTAAAAGGGGAGTGGTTTAATTGAGATGACAGCTCAGACTGTTGGAAGGAGGAAGCTCACCAATCAGGACACCAGTGAACCACCTCTCTAGACAACATGTCATTACACCAGTGAACCACCTCTCTAGACAACATGTCATTACTACAGTGAACCACCTCTCTAGACAACATGTCATTACTACAGTGAACCACCTCTCTGACAACATGTCATTACTACAGTGAACCACCTCTCTAGACAACATGTCATTACTACAGTGAACCACCTCTCTGACAACATGTCATTACTACAGTGAACCACCTCTCTAGACAACATGTCATTACTACAGTGAACCAACTCTCTGACAACATGTCATTACTACAGTGAACCACCTCTCTAGACAACATGTCACTACTACAGTGAACCACCTCTCTAGACAACATGTCACTACTACAGTGAACCACCTCTCTAGACAACATGTCATTACTACAGTGAACCACCTCTCTAGACAACATGTCATTACTACAGCGAACCACCTCTCTGACAACATGTCATTACTACAGCGAACCACCTCTCTAGACAACATGTCATTACTACAGTGAACCACCTCTCTAGACAACATGTCATTACTACAGTGAACCACCTCTCTGACAACATGTCATTACTACAGTGAACCACCTCTCTAGACAACATGTCATTACTACAGTGAACCACCTCTCTGACAACATGTCATTACTACAGTGAACCACCTCTCTAGACAACATGTCATTACTACAGTGAACCACCTCTCTAGACAACATGTCATTACTACAGTGAACCACCTCTCTGACAACATGTCATTACTACAGTGATGATTTGACAGTAGGATAACTAATATGTGTGGTCCTGTGTAGCTCAGTTGGTAGAGGGTGACTCTAGCAACACCAGGCTTGTGGGTTCCACCAGTACGCACTCACTACTGTTAGTCACTACTACAGTGGGGATTTGACAGTAGGATAACTAACACTCACTACTGTTAGTCACTACTGTTAGTCACTCTGGACAAGAGCATCTGATAAATGACTCAAACGTCATGGAAATAGCATCATGCACGTATTGCGTGTGTGTGTGTGTAATGTGTGTGTGTGTACTGTGTGTGTGTGTAATGTGTGTGTGTGTAATGTGTGTGTGTAAGTAATGTGTATGTGTGTGTAATGTGTATGTGTGTGTAATGTGTGTAATTAATGTGTATGTGTGTAAGTAATGTGTATGTGTGTGTAATGTGTGTGTGTGTAAGTAATGTGTGTGTGTATGTGTGTGTAAGTAATGTGTATGTGTGTGTGTGTAATGTGTGTGTGTGTGTGTGTGTGTGTGTGTGTGTAAGTAATGTGTATGTGTGTGTAATGTGTATGTGTGTGTAATGTGTGTGTGTATGTGTGTGTAAGTAATGTGTATGTGTGTGTGTGTGTGTGTAATGTGTGTGTGTGTGTGTTCACCTTACCTTCATGTAGTTGACTATCTTAGCCAGGCAACCAAACTTGTAGCCAGAGCTGCCTGTCAGGGCCTTCAGGTTGAAGTTACCATTACTGGTGTCTGGAGAGAGAAAGAGAAAACTGGTCAGATATCCTAATTATCTGCTCAGATAAAGACCAGGATCAGAATCTAGACATGTTGTCCTGCTCAGATAAAGACCAGGATCAGAATCTAGACATGTTGTCCAGCTCAAATACAGACCAGGATCAGAATCTAGACATGTTGTCCTGCTCAGATAAAGACCAGGATCAGAATCTAGACATGTTGTCCTGCTCAGATAAAGACCAGGATCAGAATCTAGACATGTTGTCCTGCTCAGATAAAGACCAGGATCAGAATCTAGACATGTTGTCCTGCTCAGATAAAGACCAGGATCAGAATCTAGACATGTTGTCCTGCTCAGATAAAGACCAGGATCAGATTCTAGACATGTTGTCCTGCTCAGATAAAGACCAGGATCAGAATCTAGACATGTTGTCCTGCTCAGATAAAGACCAGGATCAGAATCTAGACATGTTGTCCTGCTCAGATAAAGACCAGGATCAGAATCTAGACATGTTGTCCTGCTCAGATAAAGACCAGGATCAGAATCTAGACATGTTGTCCTACTCAGATAAAGACCAGGATCAGAATCTAGACATGTTGTCCTGCTCAGATAAAGACCAGGATCAGAATCTAGACATGTTGTCCTGCTCAGATAAAGACCAGGATCAGAATCTAGACATGTTGTCCTGCTCAGATAAAGACCAGGATCAGATTCTAGACATGTTGTCCTGCTCAGATAAAGACCAGGATCAGAATCTAGCATGTTGTCCTGCTCAGATAAAGACCAGGATCAGAATCTAGACATGTTGTCCTGCTCAGATAAAGACCAGGATCAGAATCTAGACATGTTGTCCTGCTCAGATACAGACCAGGATCAGAATCTAGACATGTTGTCCTGCTCAGATAAAGACCAGGATCAGAATCTAGACATGTTGTCCTGCTCAGATAAAGACCAGGATCAGAATCTAGACATGTTGTCCAGCTCAGATAAAGACCAGGATCAGAATCTAGACATGTTGTCCTGCTCAGATAAAGACCAGGATCAGAATCTAGACATGTTGTCCTGCTCAGATAAAGACCAGGATCAGAATCTAGACATGTTGTCCTGCTCAGATAAAGACCAGGATCAGAATCTAGACATGTTGTCCTGCTCAGATAAAGACCAGGATCAGAATCTAGACATGTTGTCCAGCTCAAATACAGACCAGGATCAGAATCTAGACATGTTGTCCAGCTCAAATAAACACCAGGATCAGAATCTAGACATGTTGTCCTGCTCTTGTGCCACACTAAGATGAGTCCTGTCAATATCAGTTATTCAATAGAGACTCATATAGGTCCTGTCAATATCAGTTATTCAATAGAGACTCATATAGGTCCTGTCAATATCAGTTATTCAATAGAGACTCATATAGGTCCTGTCAATATCAGTTATTCAATAGAGACTCATATAGGTCCTGTCAATATCACATTGTACTAATTCAATAACGTTGTGATTATATTGTTTTTGTGGAAGATTTAAAAAACGATTTAAAAAATAAATAAAAGCTGTAGTAGAAGCATTAGGAAGTGCCCTTCCCTCTGTGTCTGATATGGTTATCAGGGCACTAGCTAGGGGGTATCAGGGCACTAGCTAGGGGGTATCAGGGCACTAGCTAGGGGGTATCAGGGCACTAGCTAGGGGGTATCAGGGCACTAGCTAGGGGGTATAAGGGCACTAGCTAGGGGGTATAAGGGCACTAGCTAGGGAGTATCAGGGCACTAGCTAGGGAGTATCAGGGCACTAGCTAGGGGGTATCAGGGCACTAGCTAGGGGGTATCAGGGCACTAGCTAGGGGGTATAAGGGCACTAGCTAGGGGGTATAAGGACACTAGCTAGGGAGTATCAGGGCACTAGCTAGGGAGTATCAGGGCACTAGCTAGGGGGTATCAGGGCACTAGCTAGGGGGTATCAGGGCACTAGCTAGGGGGTATAAGGGCACTAGCTAGGGGGTATAAGGGCACTAGCTAGGGGGTATAAGGACACTAGCTAGGGAGTATCAGGGCACTAGCTAGGGGGTATAAGGGCACTAGCTAGGGGGTATAAGGGCACTAGCTAGGGGGTATAAGGACACTAGCTAGGGAGTATCAGGGCACTAGCTAGGGGGTATCAGGGCACTAGCTAGGGGGTATCAGGGCACTAGCTAGGGGGTATAAGGGCACTAGCTAGGGGGTATAAGGGCACTAGCTAGGGGGTATAAGGGCACTAGCTAGGGGGTATCAGGACACAAGCTAGGGGGTATCAGGGCACTAGCTAGGGGGTATCAGGGCACTAGCTAGGGGGTATCAGGGCACTAGCTAGGGGGTATCAGGGCACTAGCTAGGGGGTATCAGGGCACTAGCTAGGGGGTATCAGGGCACTAGCTAGGGGGTATAAGGACACTAGCTAGGGAGTATCAGGGCACTAGCTAGGGGGTATCAGGGCACTAGCTAGGGGGTATAAGGACACTAGCTAGGGGGTATAAGGACACTAGCTAGGGGGTATCAGGGCACTAGCTAGGGGGTATCAGGGCACTAGCTAGGGGGTATCAGGGCACTAGCTAGGGGGTATCAGGGCACTAGCTAGGGGGTATCAGGGCACTAGCTAGGGGTATCAGGGCACTAGCTAGGGGGTATCAGGGCACTAGCTAGGGGGTATCAGGGCACTAGCTAGGGGGTATCAGGGCACTAGCTAGGGGGTATCAGGGCACTAGCTAGGGGGTATCAGTGCACTAGCTAGGGGGTATCAGGGCACTAGCTAGGGGGTATCAGGGCACTAGCTAGGGGGTATCAGGGCACTAGCTAGGGGGTATCAGTGCATTAGCTAGGGGGTATCAGGGCACTAGCTAGGGGGTATCATGGCACTAGCTAGGGGGTATCAGGGCACTAGCTAGGGGGTATCATGACACTAGCTAGGGGGTATCATGACACTAGTTAGGGGGTATCATGGCACTAGCTAGGGGGTATCAGGGCACTAGCTAGGGGGTATCATGGCACTAGCTAGGGGGTATCATGGCACTAGCTAGGGGGTATCAGGGCACTAGCTAGGGGGTATCAGGGCACTAGCTAGGGGGTATCAGGGCACTAGCTAGGGAGTATCATGGCACTAGCTAGGGGGTATCAGGGCACTAGCTAGGGGTTATCAGGGCACTAGCTAGGGGGTATCATGGCACTAGCTAGAGGGTATCATGGCACTAGCTAGGTGGTATAAGGACACTAGCTAGGGGGTATCATGGCACTAGCTAGTGGGTATCATGGCACTAGCTAGGGGGTATCATGGCACTAGCTAGGGGGTATCATGGCACTAGCTAGGGGGTATCAGGGCACTAGCTAGGGAGTATCAGGGCACTAGCTAGGGGGTATCAGGGCACTAGCTAGGGGGTATCAGGGCACTAGCTAGGGGGTATCAGGGCACTAGCTAGGGGGTATCATGGCACTAGCTAGGGGGTATCATGGCACTAGCTAGGGGGTATCATGGCACTAGCTAGGGGGTATCAGGGCACTAGCTAGGGGGTATCAGGGCACTAGCTAGGGGGTATCAGGGTACTAGCTAGGGGGTATAAGGGCACTAGCTAGGGGGTATAAGGGCACTAGCTAGGGGGTATAAGGACACTAGCTAGGGAGTATCAGGGCACTAGCTAGGGGGTATAAGGGCACTAGCTAGGGGGTATAAGGGCACTAGCTAGGGGGTATAAGGACACTAGCTAGGGAGTATCAGGGCACTAGCTAGGGGGTATCAGGGCACTAGCTAGGGGGTATCAGGGCACTAGCTAGGGGGTATCAGGGCACTAGCTAGGGGGTATAAGGGCACTAGCTAGGGGGTATAAGGGCACTAGCTAGGGGGTATAAGGGCACTAGCTAGGGGGTATCAGGACACAAGCTAGGGGGTATCAGGGCACTAGCTAGGGGGTATAAGGGCACTAGCTAGGGGGTATCAGGGCACTAGCTAGGGGGTATCAGGGCACTAGCTAGGGGGTATCAGGGCACTAGCTAGGGGGTATCAGGGCACTAGCTAGGGAGTATAAGGACACTAGCTAGGGAGTATCAGGGCACTAGCTAGGGGGTATCAGGGCACTAGCTAGGGGGTATAAGGACACTAGCTAGGGGGTATAAGGACACTAGCTAGGGGGTATCAGGGCACTAGCTAGGGGGTATCAGGGCACTAGCTAGGGGGTATCAGGGCACTAGCTAGGGGGTATCAGGGCACTAGCTAGGGGTATCAGGGCACTAGCTAGGGGGTATCAGGGCACTAGCTAGGGGGTATCAGGGCACTAGCTAGGGGGTATCATGGCACTAGCTAGGGGGTATCAGGGCACTAGCTAGGGGGTATCAGGGCACTAGCTAGGGGGTATAAGGACACTAGCTAGGGAGTATCAGGGCACTAGCTAGGGAGTATAAGGGCAGAAGCTAGGGGGTATCAGGGCACTAGCTAGGGGGGTATCAGGGCACTAGCTAGGGGGTATCAGGGCACTAGCTAGGGGGTATCAGGGCACTAGCTAGGGGGTATCAGGGCACTAGCTAGGGGGTATCAGGGCACTAGCTAGGGGGTATCAGGGCACTAGCTAGGGGGTATCAGGGCACTAGCTAGGGGGTATCAGGGCACTAGCTAGGGGTATCATGACACTAGCTAGGGGTATCATGACACTAGCTAGGGGGTATCATGGCACTAGCTAGGGGTATCAGGGCACTAGCTAGGGGGTATCATGGCACTAGCTAGGGGGTATCATGGCACTAGCTAGGGGGTATCAGGGCACTAGCTAGGGGGTATCAGGGCACTAGCTAGGGGGTATCAGGGCACTAGCTAGGGAGTATCATGGCACTAGCTAGGGGGTATCAGGGCACTAGCTAGGGGTTATCAGGGCACTAGCTAGGGGGTATCATGGCACTAGCTAGAGGGTATCATGGCACTAGCTAGGGGGTATCATGGCACTAGCTAGGTGGTATAAGGACACTAGCTAGGGGGTATCATGGCACTAGCTAGTGGGTATCATGGCACTAGCTAGGGGGTATCATGGCACTAGCTAGGGGGTATCATGGCACTAGCTAGGGGGTATCAGGGCACTAGCTAGGGAGTATCAGGGCACTAGCTAGGGGGTATCAGGGCACTAGCTAGGGGGTATCAGGGCACTAGCTAGGGGGTATCATGGCACTAGCTAGGGGGTATCATGGCACTAGCTAGGGGGGTATCATGGCACTAGCTAGGGGGTATCATGGCACTAGCTAGGGGGTATCAGGGCACTAGCTAGGGGGTATCATGGCACTAGCAAGGGGGTATCATGGCACTAGCTAGGGGGTATCATGGCACTAGCTAGGGGGTATCATGGCACTAGGTAGGGGTATCAGGGCACTAGCTAGGGGGTATAAGGACACTAGCTAGGGGGTATCATGGCACTAGCTAGGGGGTATCATGGCACTAGCTAGGGGGTATCATGGCACTAGCTAGGGGTATGGCACTAGTAGGTCATGGCACTAGCTAGGGGGTATCAGGGCACTAGCTAGGGGTATCAGGGCACTAGCTAGGGGGTATCAGGGCACTAGCTAGGGGGTATCAGGGCACTAGCTAGGGGGTATCAGGGCACTAGCTAGGGGGTATCAGGGCACTAGCTAGGGGGTATCATGGCACTAGCAAGGGGGTATCATGGCACTAGCTAGGGGGTATCATGGCACTAGCTAGGGGGTATCATGGCACTAGCTAGGGGGTATCAGGGCACTAGCTAGGGGGTATCAGGGCACTAGCTAGGGGGTATCAGGGCACTAGCTAGGGGGTATAAGGGCACTAGCTAGGGGGTATAAGGGCACTAGCTAAGGGGTATAAGGGCACTAGCTAGGGGGTATCATGGAACTAGCTAGGGGGTATCATGGCACTAGCTAGGGGGTATCAGGGCACTAGCTAGGGGGTATAAGGGCACTAGCTAGAGGGTATCATGGCACTAGCTAGGGGGTATCAGGGCACTAGCTAGGGGGTATCAGGGCACTAGCTAGGGGGTATCAGGGCACTAGCTAGGGGGTATCATGGCACTAGCTAGGGGGTATCATGGCACTAGCTAGGGGGTATCATGGCACTAGCTAGGGGGTATCATGGCACTAGCTAGGGGGTATCAGGGCACTAGCTAGGGGGTATCAGGGCACTAGCTAGGGGGTATCAGGGCACTAGCTAGGGGGTATAAGGGCACTAGCTAGGGGGTATAAGGGCACTAGCTAAGGGGTATAAGGGCACTAGCTAGGGGGTATCATGGAACTAGCTAGGGGGTATCATGGCACTAGCTAGGGGGTATCAGGGCACTAGCTAGGGGGTATAAGGGCACTAGCTAGAGGGTATCATGGCACTAGCTAGGGGGTATCAGGGCACTAGCTAGGGGGTATCAGGGCACTAGCTAGGGGGTATCAGGGCACTAGCTAGGGGGTATCAGGGCACTAGCTAGGGTGTATCATGGCACTAGCTAGGGGGTATCATGGCACTAGCTAGGGGGTATCATGGCACTAGCTAGGGGGTATCATGGCACTAGCTAGGGGGTATCATGGCACTAGCTAGGGGGTATCATGGAACTAGCTAGGGGGTATCATGGCACTAGCTAGGGGGTATCAGGGCACTAGCTAGGGGGTATAAGGGCACTAGCTAGAGGGTATCATGGCACTAGCTAGGGGGTTTCAGGGCACTAGCTAGGGGGTATCAGGGCACTAGCTAGACGGTATCAGGGCACTAGCTAGGGGGTATCATGGCACTAGCTAGGGGGTATCATGGCACTAGCTAGGGGGTATAAGGGCACTAGCTAGGGGGTATAAGGGCACTAGCTAGGGGGTATAAGGGCACTAGCTAGGGGGTATAAGGGCACTTAGCTAGGCTTCCATTTCAGGCCCTACTCTAGTGGCTTCAGCTGTGAGATCCTGTTTCTGGAGACCAGCCAATCAGAGCGGCCTGTTGGTGTGACTCACTAAATGATTCATCACGTGGGCGGGAGCTGCTGCTGGGTGCTATAATGAGAAGGCGGGGCATTCATTTCATCAGAGAAGATTTGGCAAATAGAGAGGGGAGAAACGATGGTGAGCTTTAGCCATTGGTAGAGTGGTAAGGTCTGAGCACAGGCTGTGCCTTGTGTGGGGAAGACGAGCAGAACTGCAAGGAGTGGCAGGGAGGAGAGAGAGGGAGAGAGGAAGAGAGAGAGACAGAGAGAGAGAGAGGGAGAGGAAGAGAGAGGGACAGAGAGAGAGGGAGAGAGGAAGAGAGAGAGACGTGGGGGAAGGGAGAGCAAGAGCATCTTTTGCCTGAATCCTTTACAAGCATCCACCCCACAGTAGACGCTACACAGGTGAGTCTGCATATTTCTCTGGCACAACGACGGTTAGTGTGTGTGTGTGTGTGTGTGTGTGTGTGGACACACTGGCAGATCTGCAGTCTGTTTGCATGCTTGCCTGCTACAGCCATGTATCGACGGTTAGTGTGTGTGTGTGTAGTGTGTAGTGTGTGTGTGTGTGTAGTGTGTGTGTGTGTGTAGTGCGTGTGTGTGTGTAGTGCGTGTGTGTGTAGTGTGTGTGTGTAGTGTGTGTGTGTAGTGTGTGTGTAGTGTGTGTGTGTGTGTAGTGCGTGTGTGTGTAGTGTGTGTGTGTAGTGTGTGTGTGTAGTGTGTGTGTGTAGTGTGTGTGTGTGTGTGTGTGTGTCTACTAGCCTAATCCATCCTATGAAGCCTACCTTGTATCTGTGATTGCTCTCATAAGAGGAGGGTTTACCTTCCATCCCTACAGCATTCTGGGTAACAGCACTACATTATAAACGGTAAAAGGTTTATCAACACCAGAGGACAGACAGACGGGAGCCCAGTCTATGGGTTACGCTGTGAGCAGACAGACAGGAGCCCAGTCTATGGGTTACGCTGTGAGCAGACAGACAGACAGGAGCCCAGTCTATGGGTTACGCTGTGAGCAGACAGACAGACGGGAGCCCAGTCTATGGGTTACGCTGTGAGCAGACAGACAGACAGACAGGAGCCCAGTCTATGGGTTACGCTGTGAGCAGACAGACAGACGGGAGCCCAGCCTATGGGTTACGCTGTGAGCAGGCAGACAGACGGGAGCCCAGTCTATGGGTTATGCTGTGAGCAGACAGACAGACAGGAGCCCAGTCTATGGGTTACGCTGTGAGCAGACAGACGGGAGCCCAGTCTATGGGTTATGCTGTGAGCAGACAGACAGACAGACAGGAGCCCAGCCTATGGGTTATGGATGAGTGTTTTTATAACAGACTGTCAGACTAAAGGATGAGTGTCTATATAACATACTGTCAGACTAAAGGATGAGTGTTTTTGTAGCAGACTGTCAGAGTAAAGGATGAGTGTTAATATAGACAGTCAGACTAAAGGATGAGTGTTAATATAACAGACTGTCAGAGTAAAGGATGAGTGTCTATATAACAGACTGTCAGAGTAAAGGATGAGTGTTAATATATACAGTCAGACTAAAGGATGAGTGTCTATATAACATACTGTCAGACTAAAGGATGAGTGTCTATATAACATTCGGTCAGACTAAAGGATGAGTGTTAATATAGACAGTCAGACTAAAGGATGAGTGTTAATATAGACAGTCAGACTAAAGGATGAGTGTTAATATAGACAGTCAGACTAAAGGATGAGTGTCTATATAACATACTGTCAGACTAAAGGATGAGTGTTAATATAGACTGTCAGACTAAAGGATGAGTGTTTTTGTAGCAGACTGTCAGACTAAAGGATGAGTGTTAATATAGACAGTCAGACTAAAGGATGAGTGTTAATATAACAGACTGTCAGAGTAAAGGATGAGTGTCTATATAACAGACTGTCAGAGTAAAGGATGAGTGTTAATATAGACAGTCAGACTAAAGGATGAGTGTTAATATAGACAGTCAGACTAAAGGATGAGTGTCTATATAACATACTGTCAGACTAAAGGATGAGTGTCTATATAACATACAGTCAGACTAAAGGATGAGTGTTAATATAGACAGTCAGACTAAAGGATGAGTGTTAATATAACAGACTGTCAGAGTAAAGGATGAGTGTCTATATAACAGACTGTCAGAGTAAAGGATGAGTGTTAATATAGACAGTCAGACTAAAGGATGAGTGTCTATATAACATACAGTCAGACTAAAGGATGAGTGTTAATATAGACAGTCAGACTAAAGGATGAGTGTTAATATAGACTGTCAGACTAAAGGATGAGTGTTTTTGTAGCAGACTGTCAGACTAAAGGATGAGTGTCTATATAACATACAGTCAGACTAAAGGATGAGTGTTAATATAGACAGTCAGACTAAAGGATGAGTGTTAATATAGACAGTCAGACTAAAGGATGAGTGTTAATATAGACAGTCAGACTAAAGGATGAGTGTTAATATAGACAGTCAGACTAAAGGATGAGTGTTAATATAGACTGTCAGACTAAAGGATGAGTGTTTTTGTAGCAGACTGTCAGACTAAAGGATGAGTGTCTATATAACATACTGTCAGACTAAAGGATGAGTGTCTATATAACATACAGTCAGACTAAAGGATGAGTGTTAATATAGACAGTCAGACTAAAGGATGAGTGTTAATATAACAGACTGTCAGAGTAAAGGGTGAGTGTCTATATAACATACAGTCAGACTAAAGGATGAGTGTTAATATAGACAGTCAGACTAAAGGATGAGTGTTAATATAGACTGTCAGACTAAAGGATGAGTGTTTTTGTAGCAGACTGTCAGACTAAAGGATGAGTGTTAATATAGACAGTCAGACTAAAGGATGAGTGTTAATATAGACTGTCAGACTAAAGGATGAGTGTTTTTGTAGCAGACTGTCAGACTAAAGGATGAGTGTTAATATAGACAGTCAGACTAAAGGATGAGTGTTAATATAACAGACTGTCAGAGTAAAGGATGAGTGTCTATATAACAGACTGTCAGAGTAAAGGATGAGTGTTAATATAACAGACTGTCAGAGTAAAGGATGAGTGTCTATATAACAGACTGTCAGAGTAAAGGATGAGTGTTAATATAGACAGTCAGACTAAAGGATGAGTGTCTATATAACATACTGTCAGACTAAAGGATGAGTGTCTATATAACATACAGTCAGACTAAAGGATGAGTGTTAATATAGACAGTCAGACTAAAGGATGAGTGTTAATATAGACTGTCAGACTAAAGGATGAGTGTTAATATAGACAGTCAGACTAAAGGATGAGTGTTAATATAGACAGTCAGACTAAAGGATGAGTGTTAATATAGACTGTCAGACTAAAAGATGAGTGTCTTTGTAGCAGACTGTCAGACTAAAGGATGAGTGTCTATATAACATACTGTCAGACTAAAGGATGAGTGTCTATATAACATACAGTCAGACTAAAGGATGAGTGTTAATATAGACAGTCAGACTAAAGGATGAGTGTTAATATAGACAGTCAGACTAAAGGATGAGTGTCTATATAACATACTGTCAGACTAAAGGATGAGTGTCTATATAACATACTGTCAGACTAAAGGATGAGTGTTAATATAGACTGTCAGACTATAGGATGAGTGTTAATATAGACTGTCAGACTATAGGATGAGTGTCTATATAACAGACTGTCAGACTAAAGGATGAGTGTTTTTGTAGCAGACTGTCAGACTAAAGGATGAGTGTTAATAATATAGACTGTCAGACTAAAGGATGAGTGTCTATATAACATACTGTCAGACTAAAGGATGAGTGTCTATATAACATACTGTCAGACTAAAGGATGAGTGTTAATATAGACTGTCAGACTAAAGGATGAGTGTTAATATAGACAGTCAGACTAAAGGATGAGTGTTTTTGTAGCAGAACAGAGAGAGACTAGACTTCTAGAGGACGGTTCCTGGGTCAAACTCCACAGGGAATAGGGTGCCAAGCAGGCAGTGAGGTTGTTGTGATTCAGACGGGCATAGAAATGACAAGGCTTCTTCTCCTGTCAGGATTTCAGTAAGGACACATACACACAAACTCCATACAGGGTTTAATTAGGGTGGATTTGACTGCATTCACCCCTCCAGACTGGATGGGACTAGACATTAGGGAGGGGGGGGTGGGGCAGTGGGAGCCCCTGCAGACAGAGGGGGGTGGGGGAGAGTGGAGGGGGTAGGGGTGGAGAGGGAGGATGGGACTAGACATTAGGGAGGGGGGTGGGGGGGCAGTGGGAGCCCCTGCAGACAGAGGGGGGTGGGGGAGAGTGGAGGGGGTAGGGGTGGAGAGGGAGGATGGGACTAAACATTAGGGAGGGGGGTGGGGCAGTGGGAGCCCCTGCAGACAGACACGGCAGGAGGCACTGCTCTGCCTCAGGAGGGGGTAGGGGTGGAGAGGGGGGGAGGAGAGAGAGGAGGGGGTAGGGGTGGAGAGGGATGGAGGGAGGAGAGGGTAACGATAAGGAGGAACAGAGAGAGGTGTAGTGCTGGGGTACTAGGCTATGGTAGTGTGGTGTGGGTAGAGGAGGAGGATGTATCGGTCTACATTCATAATAGATAAAGAATGATATCCCTGTTCCATCACTTCTCTCCCTCCATCAACATCAGCCAACAGAACCTCCAATAACCCAATTAGACAACACTTTCACACAGTAGAATTACAGTATTTTCCCCAGAGAGAGAGACCTTCAGTTACCATGACAGTGTTACTAATGTGGACTATCAATTCAATAGCCTCTACTTCCATATCAACATTAGAAAGGTCTGATTAAAGTTGAAGGCCTATTGGCTACTTCCATAGCAACATTAGAAAGGTCTGATTAAAGTTGAAGGCCTATTGGCTACTTCCATAGCAACATTAGAAAGGTCTGATTAAAGTTGAAGGCCTATTGGCTACTTCCATAGCAACATTAGAAAGGTCTGATTAAAGTTGAAGGCCTATTGGCTACTTCCATAGCAACATTAGAAAGGTCTGATTAAAGTTGAAGGCCTATTGGCTACTTCCATAGCAACATTAGAATGGTCTGATTAAAGTTGAAGGCCTATTGGCTACTTCCATAGCAACATTAGAAAGGTCTGATTAAAGTTGAAGGCCTATTGGCTACTTCCATAGCAACATTAGAAAGGTCTGATTAAAGTTGAAGGCCTATTGGCTACTTCCATAGCAACATTAGAAAGGTCTGATTAAAGTTGAAGGCCTATTGGCTACTTCACATCTCATTAGATGACGACATCTAATGGGTATTCTAATAAACACATGATCCCATTGACTTCATCAGAGACCGAGCCATTGTGTTCAGGGTAACTAGACTAACAGTCAGGAGATGACTGTGGTCTGCTAACACTATGCAACATAGAACTGTATATAATAGACATGCTGTCCTCTGACTAATGACAGGCCTGTATCAGGATACACTAACAACATAGAACTGTATAGAATAGACATGCTGTCCTCTGACTAATGACAGGCCTGTATAGGTTACACTAACAACACTATGTAACATAGAACTGTATATAATAGACATGCTGTCCTCTGACTAATGACAGGCCTGTATCAGGTTACACTAACAACACTAGGCAACATAGAACTGTATATAATAGACATGCTGTCCTCTGACTAATGACAGGCCTGTATCAGGTTACACTAACAACACTATGCAACATAGAACTGTATAGAATAGACATGCTGTCCTCTGACTAATGACAGGCCTGTATCAGGTTACACTAACAACACTATGCAACATAGAACTGTATATAATAGACATGCTGTCCTCTGACTAATGACAGGCCTGTATCAGGTTACACTAACAACACTATGTAACATAGAACTGTATATAATAGACATGCTGTCCTCTGACTAATGACAGGCCTGTATCAGGTTACACTAACAACACTAGGCAACATAGAACTGTATATAATAGACATGCTGTCCTCTGACTAATGACAGGCCTGTATCAGGTTACACTAACAACACTATGCAACATAGAACTGTATAGAATAGACATGCTGTCCTCTGACTAATGACAGGCCTGTATCAGGTTACACTAACAACACTATGCAACATAGAACTGTATATAATAGACATGCTGTCCTCTGACTAATGACAGGCCTGTATCAGGTTACACTAACAACACTATGTAACATACTGTGAGTCAGTCATCAGTCATCAGTAAAGCTACTCAGAGCAGATGATGACAGTGGGCTCAACCACAGGAGAGGAGAGGTGGAATGACTCACTGCTAAACACACACACACACATCTGATAACAATAGCCTAGTCAGTCACACACATATTTGACGAGCAAAAGGTGGAATGCTGAACAGAACAGTGAAACTCATGCACACATTCTATCTGAACTAGAGAAGGTTCAGACAGACAGACAGACAGACAGACAGACAGACAGACAGACAGACAGACAGACAGACAGACAGACAGACAACTAATCAAACCAGGTTACACTCTAACAATGTTTCAGGGTTGGAGTGTCTGTAGAGCAGTACTCAGGACAAGCCCCATTTCCCCTCAGTCTCTCTCTGGTTCACTCAACCAAACTGGGTCAGTCTCATGTGTCCTGGCATGCGTGTGTGTGTGTGTGTGTGTAGGCAGGAAGGCGCTATGCACCCCAGGAGGTTGTGTCCCGATGGAGTAAGTGTTTACTGTGTTTAGAGGTTCTGTCTCTCTCTCCCTCCAGGTCACAGTACCAGAACTCTGTGTTTAGAGGTTCTGTCTCTCTCCCTCCATGTCACAGTACCAGAACTCTCTCCCTCTAGGTCACAGTACCAGAACTCTGTGTTTAGAGGTTCTGTCTCTCTCTCCCTCCAGGTCACAGTACCAGAACTCTGTGTTTAGAGGTTCTGTCTCTCTCTCCCTCCAGGTCACAGTACCAGAACTCTGTGTTTAGAGGTTCTGTCTCTCTCCCTCCAGGTCACAGTACCAGAACTCTCTCCCTCTAGGTCACAGTACCAGAACTCTGTGTTTAGAGGTTCTGTCTCTCTCTCCCTCCAGGTCACAGTACCAGAACTCTGTGTTTAGAGGTTCTGTCTCTCTCCCTCCAGGTCACAGTACCAGAACTCTGTGTTTAGAGGTTCTGTCTCTCTCTCCCTCCAGGTCACAGTACCAGAACTCTGTGTTTAGAGGTTCTGTCTCTCTCTCCCTCCAGGTCACAGCACCAGAACTCTGTGTTTAGAGGTTCTGTCTCTCTCTCCCTCCAGGTCACAGTACCAGAACTCTGTGTTTAGAGGTTCTGTCTCTCTCCCTCCAGGTCACAGCACCAGAACTCTGTGTTTAGAGGTTCTGTCTCTCTCCCTCCAGGTCACAGTACCAGAACTCTGTGTTTAGAGGTTCTGTCTCTCTCCCTCCAGGTCACAGTACCAGAACTCTGTGTTTAGATGTTCTGTCTCTCTCTCCCTCCAGGTCACAGTACCAGAACTCTGTGTTTAGAGGTTCTGTCTCTCTCCCTCCAGGTCACAGTACCAGAACTCTGTGTTTAGAGGTTCTGTCTCTCCCTCCCTCCAGGTCACAGTACCAGAACTCTGTGTTTAGAGGTTCTGTCTCTCTCTCCCTCCAGGTCACAGTACCAGAACTCTGTGTTTAGAGGTTCTGTCTCTCCCTCCCTCCAGGTCACAGTACCAGAACTCTGTGTTTAGAGGTTCTGTCTCTCCCTCCCTCCAGGTCACAGTACCAGAACTCTCTCCCTCCAGGTCACAGTACCAGAACTCTCTCCCTCCAGGTCACAGTACCAGAACTCTGTGTTTAGAGGTTCTGTCTCTCTCTCCCTCCAGGTCACAGCACCAGAACTCTGTATTTAGAGGTTCTGTCTCTCTCTCCCTCCAGGTCACAGTACCAGAACTCTCTCCCTCCAGGTCACAGTACCAGAACTCTGTGTATAGAGGTTCTGTCTCTCTCTCCCTCCAGGTCACAGTACCAGAACTCTCTCCCTCCAGGTCACAGTACCAGAACTCTGTGTATAGAGGTTCTGTCTCTCTCCCTCCAGGTCACAGTACCAGAACTCTGTGTTAGAGGTTCTGTCTCTCTCTCCCTCCAGGTCACAGTACCAGAACTCTGTGTTTAGAGGTTCTGTCTCTCTCCCTCCAGGTCACAGCACCAGAACTCTGTGTTTAGAGGTTCTGTCTCTCTCTCCCTCCAGGTCACAGCACCAGAACTCTTGAGTTGAGTCTCTATAAAGGCTGTCTTCATAGACAGCAGGTCTGAAGGACAGAAGAACATCCTGAACACCAGCAGGACTCTCAAACCTCTCCAGGAACAAACCAACCATGACTTCCTCTATCATTTCTCTCCCAGGTGAAACAACATGGACCGTCTCAACACCACCTCTCTCCCGTGGCTCCCTGACGCCGCCCCGCTGTCCCAGGTCTCCCTGCAGGTTCAGGAGGTGTACCCGTTCCACGACGGCTGGAACATAGCGTGCTTCGTCATCCTCCTCCTCTTCATCATCACAGTAGTCTCCCTGGCAGCTCTGGCCTTCCTCTACGAGCTGCTGGACTGTGGCTGCTGTGTCAAGGTGAGACTAGGCCTGTTACTATACTGTAGCTGTTCCAGGGTTAGACCAGGCCTGTTACTATACTGTTGCTGTTCCAGGGTTAGACCAGGCCTGTTAATATAACCTGGATCTAACCTAAACCCATTGTAAACACCTGGATCTAACCTAAACCCATTGTAATCACCCGGATCTAACCTAAACCCATTGTAATAACCTGGATCTAACCTAAACCCATGATATAACCTGGATCTAACCTAAACCCATTGTAATAACCTGGATCTAACCTAAACCCATTGTAATAACCTGGATCTAACCTAAACCCATTATATAACCTGGATCTAACCTGAACCCATTGTAATCACTGGGATCTAACCTGAACCCATTGTAATCACCTGGATCTAACCTAAACCCATTGTAATAACCTGGATCTAACCTAAACCCATTGTAATAACCTGGATCTAACCTAAACCCATTGTAATAACCTGGATCTAACCTAAACCCATTGTAATCACCTAAACTATGGTTTTCCTTCTCATGCAGGGGAAGACCCACCGTGACCTGATGGAGGAGGAAGGTCCCTTCCACAACATGGTGGAGAAGATCCACAGTCCCACGGGGTCACAAACCGAGGTGGTGTAAGGGGGTTATTAAAGGGGTCGTTGCCACAGTGACCAGGGCCAAGCAGGAAGTTAGGTCATGATCGTTGACCCTGAATCTGAACCCGAGACTAACTGTGCGCTCACAGTTTTGAGAACAGTGAGACTGCACCTTCGTATGTGTGAGATTGTGTGTGTGTGTGTGTCCCTGCTCCCGTGTGTGTGTGTCCCTGCTCCCGTGTGTGTGTGTGTGAGATTGTGTGTGTGTGTGTGTGTGTGTGTAACGGTGGTGTAATCTAATCGAAGCACGTCAGCAGGGAAGGCAGGAGAGAAGAAGAGCTCTCCTTTGCCAAGTCCAGAGTTTAACAAGTCTATTATTTGACGGCTGTTTAGCATCTTCATCCATCACCACATTGTAAGTACAAGACAAACCATTCGAGACAGCTAAAGACACAGAGGAGATCCACAATGACAGCCAACCCTCTAGGACCCTACAGAGCAAGGAAGTCCCCCAAAGTCAACGACCAAGATGCACCAAGATGACCAAGATGACCAAGATGCACCAAGATGACCAAGATGATCAAGATGACCAAGAAGATGCACCAAGATGACCAAGATATTAAATTAACTGTCGTAATGTTTCCAGATTTCTATTAAAGTTTTCCTTCCCCCCCCAAAAATAGTAATTATGTTAAAAAGCAGCTTTTGTGTGTTGGAATGGTGTGGGCATGTACTGGTTATTAAATATATGAATGGAGCAGACCGCTGATTGGACCATCTCATCCTGCTCACGATGATGACCTCATCCTCTTTGAGGAAATAACAAGCATTTTTAAAATGATATGTTTGAGATCCAAGTTTGAGGTGGGGTTTTTTAAAGTGTTTTTTTCCCCCTCCAATTTATGATTTGACCACAAATACGAGTATGGGATTAATCAAAAACATTGAGTTAATTAAACTAACTTTTAAAGTTAATATTCTGTTATCACTAAACATTTACTTTAAAATGTCAACAAAAGACCCAGCTACCACAGAAGACGTCCCACATTTTAATGTAATTTACAGATGGTTTTAATTCCCTAATGCTTCGACTGCCATTGTCGTGAAGTCCTCATCCATTGGACAAAAAACTGTTCACAACTTGCTGTGTCGTAATGATGTAATCAACATGTTGCCTGTGATGATGTCACCACTCACCAACATATTTAAACCACAGCCAAGTGGCCATGATACTACTCTCTCTAGAAGGGGGGAGGGGCACCTGTACACACATGTAAATAAAATAACCTACTTGCATTGAGCACAAGGTATTATTTCACTTGCCTAAAATGATGATGATGATGATGATGATGATGATGATGATGATGATGATGATGAATAAACAATTATCATGTAAGAAAAACAAACTGTCTCATTTCAGAAGTACTGACAGATGTTGATATTTAAAAAAATGTACAACGAGTGTTTGTGGTCAACGAAAAACACAAACCAAAAAAAACGTAAAACCTGTTTGTAGAAAATAATTCTCATTGTAGAATGTAGAAGCAAGCAGGTACCCAGGCTACAGATGTGACACACAACCAGCAGTATAATAGATTTCAAGACTAGGGTCGTATTAAATCGGGGCACACCGTAGCAAAAAATATTTTTACAGCTAAGTTTAGGTAATCCCTCCCCTGTTTCAGTCAGATTTGTTCCATCTGGTGCCGAATGAACACAAGGTATTATTTCACTTGCCTAAAATAATGATGATGATGATGATGATGATGAATAAACAATTATCATGTAAGAAAAACAAACTGTCTCATTTCAGAAGTACTGACAGATGTTGATATTAAAAAAATGTACAACGAGTGTTTGTGGTCAACGAAAAAGACAAACCAAAAAAAAAACGTAAAACCTGTTTGTAGAAAATAATTCTCATTGTAGAATGTAGAAGCAAGCAGGTACCCAGGCTACAGATGTGACACACAACCAGCAGTATAATAGATTTCAAGACTAGGGTCGTATTAAATCGGGGCACACCGTAGCAAAAAATATTTTTACAGCTAAGTTTAGGTAATCCCTCCCCTGTTTCAGTCAGATTTGTTCCATCTGGTGCCGAATGAACATGACCCAAATATAAAAGGTGTGTACTCACTAGTAGGAACCAGATGGATGCAAAAAGGCTGAAATGGGGGAGGAAGGGACACACCTAAATCTGTCCAATAAGAAGTGCTTGTTTTCATTTGTTGCAAAACCTTTTACTATATTTTACACTAATGAATACACCCCAGGTTGTAGAGCCCTTCTGGGTTGTATTCATTCTTGCAGTAACAGTTTACCATTTCGGAACTAAATGGAAGCAAACTGGGCAAACGATCCTACCTTAATTTGTCCAATTTAAAACTATTTTTCCTTTGAAAAATGTCTTCTATTTGGAGTAAATGGAAACCTTTTCGCAACAGACTAAATGTTTTGCAACAGGATCGGCGTAATGAATACACCCCTGGTCTTACCTGCGCCATGTTTGGACCCGGAGGCCTCCTTGTCAGCTTTGGACTTCTTCTTCTTGGAACCGCCTGACTCGGAGGCTGCAGGTCTCTTCTCAACCGTGGGCTGAGAGAGAGCCCTCTTCTTAAAGAGCTCCCGCTCTCTCAACAAGGCTGGGTCCATCCTGACACACCACAACGTTACAACGTTAGACGCTAGCTACAGAAAGATAAAAAATATATACCTCAAGGCAACACAATGTTAGGGTTGGGTCCATCCTCTAAGTCAACATATAGCGGCATTATTAGCTCCTCAAAGACATGCACAACGTTGTTACACTTCTCAGTATATATGGGCTGAACAACGAGCAATCTAATTATGTATTTAAGTCACTGGTTTAGACCTAGTTAGGGTGCCCACATACCATATAGCTTTTTATGATGTTCACACATTTCACATACCGTTAGCTAGCTAGGTTTACGTAGCTAATAATGGTATCACACTTGTCAAGTTGCTACTCTGATACCTAAACTAGCAAGTTGTCTGACACTTCTGCCAGTACATCTAAGTGATATCACATCTTATGAGTGACACCAAAAATAAAACTGAAAGATGTATATTAGCTTCCTAGTTGCTATGCAAAATAAAAGCTAGTAACCTAGCTAGTTAGACAGGTTTTGGGGTTTGCTAGCATTTAAGCTAATTTAGCTATCTTGATTATTTCTGGTTACCTTTTTTTTCTTCAAATGTCTAATCCCCTCTTTTGGATGAACAAATATGTAAACATTTACTAGAAACACACGTTCATTAATCGTTCTGTTGGAACACTTATGCGATAGCTATTTTGGGGGCTTTTGTTTCTTTAATATCAAGCTAGCTTCTTGTCATCGTGCATTCTCCGACTTCCGCTCTGAGTTTCGACTTCCGCTCTGAGTTCGATTGATCGGTAATCGACAGCTAATCCTTGATTGTGTTGGTGCGTTCCATCCGGACTAGCGGAGCTACGAAAAGCAAGATTGCCATGTCAGCGGGTTACCAGAAATGTAGCTACTTTGAGTACGATGTCGCGGGTGGAAATGTTTTGGTCGCGGGTTTTTGGGCTACTTCTATTTTACACATCCGCCGCAATGGCATTTCTCTTGATTTTTAAAATATATATTTATATAATTATTTCACTGTGACCTGCCGCTGCTGACTATCAAGCAGTGAGGCAGGCTGTTGCTGAATGAGTGGTGGGGAGGTCCGTGTGTGTGTGTGTGTGTGTGTGTGTATGTGTGTGTGGAGAGAGCGCGAGGCAGCTGAGTCACGTGAGTGAATAGCAGCATGCGCGCGCACATTGTTATAACTTCACACATATTTCTAACACATTTTTTCAATAAAACATATTAAAGTACCCGCTATAACTGATGCGTATCAACACTAGAAAACGACTGTTGGCGCACTAGCACTAAAGCGCACTAAGTTACATTCGGTCGGAGGTGGTTTAAACTGCATTCTATAATGTCGACTTTACTTTGAAGGAAAACTGTATCAAGCGAAGGGTTTTATACCTACTCAGTTATTGGGTCTGGAGCACTGCACAAGTGGACATTTGAAATGGAAGTTATGGAACGCCCTCTGTTATTCTGTTTATGGGAGAAGAAGAAAAATTCCACAATGAAACTAACATTACATGTGGAGAATGATACATTTGTATACGTTGTCATCAAGTAGCCTATTCATGTATATGCCATTGTAAGGCTACTGTAAATATGTTGAAATGGTGATATCACTGGAGTCATTTACAAGTCAGTTTGCGCCCCTTAGTTTAACCTACCAGGAGCTGGCAAACCGATTTTTAAAAATGCCTATGACGTCAGATTATGGTTGTTGTAGCCTTGTGTTATTATGTCATTATTAACGGCCATGTTGAAGTCTGTCAATTTGAACTAACCATGCTGCTAAATCTTTCAGTTTACATCTAGCCTTGGCTACTATCTGAAATTAGATGTTAGGCCAATCTGAGGCTATAAGGCTACCTGCATCTATCTAAGCAAACCATGGCAAAATTGAAGATTTTAGTCAGTAACATAAACCTATTGAAAAGAAAAGTCAATCTCACAAAATATACAATTTATGACAGTTTGTGTTCTTCACATCTGGCACATAGGCCTAATAACGCACAATTGCCAGAATATATACTTTTTATTTTATTTATTTTTTAAAGTTTGTCCAAGTGTTTCTTGCTCAGAGATTTCGAGATCCTCTGTCCAACTTTCGTCACTCAAACTCTCCTGTCGGATTGATCTGTAGTTATGCACATGCGCAAAGGGGATTTATTTACAATCATAGCAGTCAAAGGAGTTTAATCGACATCCATTGGTGGAAAATCATCTGGTGAGTTTAATAAAAGCAAATCTTATTTTCTCTTGCGACATATTCAAATTCTTTATTATGTCACATTTGCTGGTAATAAATTATTATTTTTGATCGAAAACCGAATTTTAATTCTTATTTCGTCATTACAAGCTACGTCGATATTCCTTCTTAGCTAATTCACTTGATAACATTATGGGAAAATGGAAAATATGGCAACTCTCTTGCTCAGATACAATTTGTATTTTTACTCAATTATCCATACTGGCTAATGATTATAACAACGATTCTGATCCAACCATTAATTCATACTTTGTTGTGCCCCTGGCCTGAGAGAATGGAAGTTAAATATGTAGATAGATGTAGAAGGCTAATGTTAAATAGCTAACATTGACCATGAATGGAAGCGATGCTAGCGAGCAAGCATTTTAGCCAGATAGCCTTGGACAACAAAACATAAAAGCGGGTACTGTATGACAGAGTGATAGAGCATTTCATCAACATGAAAGAGAAGAGGTGGACATTTGCATTTCTCTAAAAGTAGGTTGAGTCAACATGTGTTTCTACTTGCACGAACGCACACACACACACACAAATCAGGACTATGGACATGGCTTCCCAAGTGATTTTACACACACACTGCTACTGGAAATCGCACAGATTCTCACTCATCACGAGTTGATTCCCGTGCAGCACCGTTATGTAATCGTACTTTGACCCTCCTCGCTCCCACTAGCATGTACAAAAACAAGGTGGGATCGGAAGTGTTATTAGAAAGGGACAAATTATAGAAAAAACACAAAGGCATATATTCGGGCGGTGGGGACCGGGAGGGAAGGGAGAAAAACATCAACATGGCACAGCCAGAAAAGCATTACAAGGTGTTTTTCCTAGCAGTGATTGCTTTGCTGGTTGCCATTTGCGTGGCAGAAATCCCCTGTAAGTAAAATGATGAATAGTTCATTAAATCGATCTGTGTTAGTTAACATCAACAACAAGAAAAATCTCATAGTGCTAACGTTAGTTATCGAGCGAAACAATAGGAAAACTCACTCTTTTGTCTGAAAGTTTATGCCACAAATGATTGAAATGACTCAATTCGGTGGTTTCATTTCCTCGTCTGGTCGTAAGAAGCGACAGACGCGGTAGTGACAACAGTAGCTAATGCTAACTTAGGGAATCTCCTATCAACTACAATGGTGTGTAGTTAATGTTACCTTGGACAATGTCAGCCGGTTTAGCTAACAGCCGTATATATCACAGCACCGTTTAAACCTCCCGGCTCCTCGGGGAGAGTTATTTATTCCACTTCTAGGAGAAGCGGATTAATAAATCACATGATATCGGGAGAGTGTGAAAGCCATAACGTCATGCCTCCCTCCCCTCTGTTGAGGTTCAGTAACTAGCGGCAGTCTGAAGGCTGTTGACTTGAGACTAGTCTTGGCTAGCTAGCTAGCTACCGATCACATTGGTTTAGAAGGCTGACTTCCTGGTAAGTACTGTGCATGCCAAATTGAGGACAGTGATATTTGAAGGATAGTCTATACAGCAGGAGTTAATTTTTTTATTCGAGGTAAACAACAACGAGGAGAGTAGTAGTCACTAAGCAGCTACTGCAGTGTAGGCCTGTACTGATAGACCGTGTACAATGGTCTATCTAGACTAGAAATGTGTGTCTCAGGGTAAATATAAGCCTCTATGTACGCCACTGCTCATCACAGACTGTGTGACTATTCTTATCAGATCTGCAGTGTCTCACAAGCTTTCTCTCTCTCACTGTGTGTGTGTGTGTCTTTCTCTCTCTCTCTCTCTCTCTCTCTCTCTCTCTCTCTCTCTCTCTCTCTCTCTCTCTCTCTGTCTCTGTGTGTGTGTCTTTTTCTCTCTCTCGCTCTCTGTCTCTGTGTGTGTGTCTTTTTCTCTCTCTCTCTCTGTCTCTGTGTGTGTCTCTCTCTCTCTCTCTCTCTAGCATGCCACCCCCACCATAAGGCTGCAGTAGTAAAGATGGACGAGGCCTCTCTCACTGTGAACAATGAGCTGGATGCTGAGATGGTCGTGAGCTGGCTATCAGACCACTGCTATCAGGTAAGACTGACCTTTACTGCTGCTATTACACACACACACTGTTGTCGTCATTGTACTCCTGTGCTCCAGTGTGTGTACCAGCCCCTGGGTGTGGTGCCAGCGGGCCCTGGACCAGGCTTACCCAGCTCAGTTGACTTCACTGTGGGCACACAGCATGGCATCACCCTGCAGCTCAACAGCAGCCCCGTCAGCCTGGAACTCTGCACGTAAGTACACACACACACACACACACACCACTGTGAGCCTGGACCTATCAACCCTACCACTACTAACTAACCAACTACCACTCCTGGCCCTATGTCCAGACCCTATATAGTGAACTACTTTAGACCAGAGCCCGATTCCCTATATAGTGCACTACTTTAGACCAGGGCCCTATTCCCTATATAGTGCACTACTTTAGACCAGAGCCCGATTCCCTATATAGTGCACTACTTTAGACCAGAGCCCTATTCCCTATATAATGCACTACTTTAGACCAGAGCCCTATTCCCTATATAGTGAACTACTTTAGACCAGAGCCCTATTCCCTATATAGTGAACTACTTTAGACCAGAGCCCGATTCCCTATATAGTGAACTACTTTAGACCAGAGCCCGATTCCCTATATAGTGAACTACTTTAGACCAGGGCTCTACTAAAGTAGTGCACTATATAGGGAGAAGGATACCGTTTGGGACTCACACTTTTATTATAGATCTGAAAGTATTGGACCTCAGTATCTACAGCTGGATTTTGGACTGTGGGGTATAATTCCATTAAATACAATATCTAGTAGACTAGTAGTTTCCTGTCTCCTCCCCAGGGTTCATTACCACTTTTGGGAGCATGGTAACTACTCTCTGTGGGTCAAGAACCTGAACGACTCCTCAGTGGTCAACTGTTCCATGATCACTGACGCAGAAACAGTCAACAGCTACCTGCGTGAGTACATTCACTCACTCACTCACTCACTCACTCACTTACTCACTCACTCACTTACTCACTCACTCACTCACTCACTTATGTTTATGCTCTGAAACCATTATCTTGTACAGTGAAATGCCTTTCTGTCCTTAAAGCCATCATGGTGGCCTTTCTGTTGTTCACGGGACTGGCTATACTGTCTGCTATTGGAGCTACTGTCATGGGGTAGGTCTGGATTACTTTAGATAACATAAACACACGTTTCCATTTACTATGTTACCGTATGTCATCCCGTTGTCTTGAGCCTGCCATTTTGTGTTTCTGTGTGGAGAGATGATCAGAGGCTTCTCCTAATCGATTGGTTATGTCTTGTATGGTACAGGCTGGACGCGGTGAAGAATCTGATGTTCCGATTGGGCAACTCCATGGAAACTGAGAGGCTCATCAATTCAGTGAGTCTCTGTGGTGTTCGTTCTCCAGACTTAGTTCTAGAACAGGGGGGTCGCTGCAGTTGCTCGGAGGGGGTCGCTGCAGTTGCTCGGAGGGGGTCGCTGCAGTTGCTCGGAGGGGGTCGCTGCAGTTGCTCGGAGGGGGTCGCTGCAGTTGCTCGGAGGGGGTCGCTGCAGTTGATAGGAGTTGATGCTCAGTTGATGCTCCTAAAGCATTGTTCAATATCCTTGGTCCTGGAGAGCTAATACTATACAGGGTATGCAGGCTTTTGTTCCCGCCCAGCACTAACACCTTTTTGACTTCCTCTCCTCTTTCCTCCTAGGACCTGGGGTTTCCATGCAGGACGGTGGAGACGGCCACAGACACCATCCTCCCCACCCCCGCCACCCCCAGCCGGAGGCTCCGATCCCTGGACACTTTCAGAGGGCTGTCCCTGGTCATCATGGTGTTTGTGAACTACGGAGGAGGGAGGTACTGGTTCTTCAGACACGAGAGCTGGAACGGTGAGTCCCACCATTCTGAATCTGAAAAATGTTCCATCCACACATCTAGTGGTTTTTAGCCCGGAGATCCGACAATATGTTCAGGAGAAATTAGACGACTGCGTTGTTAAAATGACAATATTTTTCCCTCTCTCTTCACAGGACTCACAGTTGCTGATTTGGTCTTTCCCTGGTAATAGCAGTTTTTATATTTAAGGACAAAATGTTTCGTCTTTTTATTGAGGAAATCTAACTTTGCTCCATAGGAGGAAACTGTGTGCCTCTAGTGAAGTGTGTGTCTCTCTGTGTATCTCTCTGTGTGTCTCTCTGTGTCTCTGTCTGTGTCTCTCTCTGTGTCTCTCTCAGGTTTGTGTTCATCATGGGTACATCTATATCCCTGTCTGTCAGCTCAGCCCTGCGGTGTGGTTTGTCACGTTTCTCTCTGTTCACCAAAGCAGTCTGGAGGAGTGTTCAGCTCTTCCTCATAGGACTCCTCATCATCAACCCCAACTACTGCCAGGGACCACGTCAGTACACACACATACATACACGTACAGACATACACACACGTACAAACGCGTACACACACACGCACACACACACACATACACGCACACACACGCGTACATACAGACACATACACGCACACACACGCGTACATACAGACACACACACATACACACACGCGTACATACAGACACACACACACACACACGCGTACATACAGACACACACACGCGTACATACAGACACACACACACACACACATGCGTACATACAGACACACACACACATACACACACGCGTACATAGACACACACACACACGCGTACATACAGACACACACACACACACGTACACACACGCGTACATACAGACACACACACACACGTACACACACACACGTACACACACGCGTACATACAGGCACACGCACGTACGTACACACACACACACACACACACCTTTACAATGTTTCACTCTTCTAAACTGTGTGTGTGTGTGTATACTACAGTATCATGGGACTCCCTGCGTATCCCTGGCGTGCTTCAGCGTCTGGCCTTCTCCTATCTCGTGGTGGTCTCTCTGGACCTCTGTGTGGCCTGGAACAGCCTGGACAACCTTCCTGTGGTCAGTCTCAGAATACACCTCATTATATACTCATAGAATGAACAGGACCTCTGTAAATAAACTGTTATTATACTGTTATAACATACGTCACCATGTTATAACCATGTTATAACCATGGTTGGATCTGTGTGTGGTCAGAAACCGCCTGGACAACCTACCCGTGGTCAGACCAGCCTTATAACCCTGTGGTCAGACCAGCCTTATAACCCCGTGGTCAGACCAGCCTTATGACCCCGTGGTCAGACCAGCCTCATGACCCCGTGGTCAGACCAGCCTTATGACCCCGTGGTCAGACCAGCCTTCCATTTCACTTGGTGTTAATGTTGAGCTGTCTGCTGGTCGGTGTTGTTTCCATAGTGACAAAAATGTTTGTTTTGTTTTGGTGTTGTTTTGTTTTTTTACCCAGGATGCTTGGTGGTACTCTGCTCGTGAGTTCCTGCTCTACTGGCCAGCCTGGCTGTGTGTGGTCGTCTTGGAAACCGTGTGGCTCTGTCTCACCTTCCTGCTCCCTGTTCCTGACTGCCCAAGGTGAGTTCAGAGGGAAGACTCTTTGAGACAACACAGTTTCAGTGGGAGTCGTCTGTCGCAGGATGAATGACAACTGTTAGGTTGTTATTGTTCACAGTAAATAACTCACGGACACTAGATAATCTTTAACCAGGTTTAATTCTCCCCAAATTACAGCTGTAATTCAGACAACCCTACATTTCTCACATCACAGATATTTATATCCCACCTAAGACTCTCCTCCTTCTCTCCAATCCTTACACCTTATGGTTCTACAGGAAGGGTAGCGGCAGGGTAGCCTAGTGGTTAGAGCGTTGGACTAGTAACCGGAAGGTTGCAAGTTCAAACCCCCGAGCTGACAAGGTACAAATCTGTCGTTCTGCCCCTGAACAAGGCAGTTAACCCCACTGTTCCTAGGCCGTCATTGAAAATAAGAATTTGTTCTTTAACTGACTTGCCTGGTTAAATAAAGGTAAAATAAAAGAGAGAAACAGGATTCCAAACCCTTATTAATTACTCTCTTAAGAGAATCTGTCCTCACCTCTGACCCCTCCTTCGTCTAATCCACAGATGTCCGTCTGTCTCACTGGTATCAACACGGTGCTCTGCTCCCATCCCACACAAACCACTTTCCACAGCCATCTGTCTTTCTGAGAGAGAACCATTCACTTCTGACATAAAACCCAGTCTCTTTCACTCCTAATATTCCATGCTTCTTCTCTGTCAATATCGAATCGAATCAATATCGAATCAATATCGAATCGAATCAATATCGTATCGAATCAATTTTGAATCGAATCAATATCGAATCGAATCAATATCGAATCAAACACAACAGAGATGATTTTCCGACCCCTTCAAAAAACGGTCTGAGTTTTTACATATGCCTCGTCTGACAGTAGTTGCCTTGAGTTGTACTGTTGACGGACGATGATATAGTTCATATATGATTTAATCCATGTCCATGAGTCTGAGGGTGGCCGGAGGTGATCGGAAGTAGGAGATAAATCCTCTACTAACCATCATCTTCTCTCTCCTTAGTGGTTATTTGGGCCCAGGTGGTATTGGGGACATGGGCCAGTACCCAAACTGCACTGGGGGAGCAGCTGGATATGTAGACCGTTGGCTACTGGGAGTGAACCACATCTACCAAACACCTTCCTCACGGGTGAGTGAAACACTGACTTGTTTGAGGCAACAAAGATAAAAAACCACTTTCTGCAGGTGGGTTGTTTCTCTCGTAACGTGGCGCGTTCATTTTTCAGGTGATCTACAAATCTCACCTGCCCTTTGACCCAGAGGGAGTCCTTGGCAGCATCAACTCTGTCCTCATGGCTTTCCTGGGACTACAGGTCACTGCAATTATCATTCACTATCTCGCTCTGTCTGTCTGTCTCTCTTGTCTCTTTCTTTTGCTGTCTCTGGTTCTCTGTCTCTCTCAACACTCCTTCTCTGCATCCAAACTAGTCTGTCTGTCTCTCTTGTCTCTTTCTTTTGCTGTCTCTGGTTCTCTCGCTGTCTGTCTGTCTCAACACTCCTTCTCTGCATCCAAACTAATCTGTGTTTCTCTCACATATTCCTTCCCTTGTTCCTTCTCTTTCTAGTGGTTCTGTTTCTACCAGACCGATGTGTGTAATTGCGTGGAGTTGCATGTTTCAGCCTAACTGAACGGATCAGTCTAATGTAATAAATGGGATTAACTTTGAGGGTCCATTTTTTTTGTCCCTGATATCTGAATCCAGGCAGGAAAGATTCTCCTCCACTACAAGGACCAGCATTCCAGTATAATGGCCCGGTTCCTCATATGGAGCCTGGTTCTGGTGAGACGACCACATTGCTGTTTGTCATTACTGTATTAGCTATTTGGTATATAGCCTTGGTCTGTCGGGCAGCCTTGGTCTGTCGGGCAGCCTTGGTCTGTCGGGCAGCCTTGGTCTGTCGGGCAGCCTTGGTCTGTCGGGCAGCCTTGGTCTGTCGCGTCAGCCTTGGTCTGTAAGCCTTGGTCTGTCGCGTAAGCCTTGGTCTGTAAGCCTTGGTCTGTCGCGTAAGCCTTGGTCTATCACGCAGCCTTGGTCTATCGGGCAGCCTTGGTACAGCCTTGGTCTATCACACAGCCTTGGTACAGCCTCGGTCTGCCGGGCAGCCTTGGTATAGTCTCGGTCTGTCGCACAGCCTCGGTCTGTCGCGCAGCCTTGGTACAGCCTCGGTTTATCACACAGCCTTGGTATATTGCATCTTTTATCAGACTAAACCTCTCCATATGACAACGTGATGCTGTATCTAAATGTTTATCTCTCCAGGGAATCATATCAGCCGTTCTGACCAAATGTTCACTAAATGAAGGCTTCATCCCCATCAACAAGAATCTATGGTAAGGAGACCAGACTTCTTATAATGCAGTTTAACACTCTCAGGGCCAGTTTCCTGGATACTGATTTAAATCTAGTCCTGGACTAAAGAGCACTTTGAATGGAGACTTTTCATTGAGCATGTTTCTTGGTCCAGGACTAGTTTTAGGCTAATCTGTGTGCGGGAAGCTGGCCCTTGATATTTCCTAGTAGGGCCGGGACAATACTCGTTAGTGTCGTGGCAAGAAAACAGAAAACAAAGCGGATTTACCTTCTTTAGGAAAACAGCCCTGATGTTGGAAACAAACAGCCCTGATGTTGGAAACAAACAGCCCTGATGTTGGAAACAAGCAGCCCTGATGTTGGAAACAAGCAGCCCTGATGTTGGAAACAAGCAGCCCTGATGTTGGAAACAAGCAGCCCTGATGTTGGAAACAAGCAGCCCTGATGTTGGAAACAAGCAGCCCTGATGTTGGAAACAAGCAGCCCTGATGTTGGAAACAAGCAGCCCTGATGTTGGAAACAAGCAGCCCTGATGTTGGAAACAAGCAGCCCTGATGTTGGAAACAAGCAGCCCTGATGTTGGAAACAAGCAGCCCTGATGTTGGAAACAAGCAGCCCTGATGTTGGAAACAAGCAGCCCTGATGTTGGAAACAAGCAGCCCTGATGTTGGAAACAAGCAGCCCTGATGTTGGAAACAAGCAGCCCTGATGTTGGAAACAAGCAGCCCTGATGTTGGAAACAAACAGCCCTGATGTTGGAAACAAACAGCCCTGATGTTTCCTGATGTTGGGAAACAGCCCTGATGTTGGGAAACAGCCCTGATGTTGGAAACAAGCAGCCCTGATGTTGGAAACAAGCAGCCCTGATGTTGGGAAACAGCCCTGATGTTGGAAACAAGCAGCCCTGATGTTGGGAAACAGCCCTGATGTTGGAAACAAGCAGCCCTGATGTTGGAAACAGCCCTGATGTTGGGAAACAGCCCTGATGTTGGAAACAAGCAGCCCTGATGTTGGGAAACAAGCAGCCCTGATGTTGGGAAACAAGCAGCCCTGATGTTGGGAAACAGCCCTGATGTTGGGAAACAGCCCTGTTGCTGGAAAACAGCCCTGATGTTGGAAACAAACATCATTATGTTGGAAAACAGCCCTGATGTTGGAAAACAGCCCTGATGTTGGAAACAAACATCATTATGTTGGAAAACAGCCCTGATGTTAGAAAACAGCCCTGATGTTGGAAACAAACATCATTATGTTGGAAAACAGCCCTGATGTTGGGAAACAGCCCTGATGTTGGGAAACAGCCCTGATGTTGGGAAACAGCCCTGATGTTGGGAAACAAACCTCATTATGTCGGAAAACAGCCCTGATGTTGGGAAACAGCCCTGATGTTGGAAACAAACATCATTATGATGGAAAACAGCCCTGATGTTGGAAACAAACATCATTATGATGGAAAACAGCCCTGATGTTGGAAAACAGCCCTGATGCTGGAAAACAGCCCTGATGTTGGAAACAAACATCATTATGTTGGAAAACAGCCCTGATGTTGGAAAACAGCCCTGATGTTGGAAAACAAACATCATTATGTTGGGAAACAGCCCTGATGTTGGAAACAAACATCATTATGTTGGGAAACAGCCCTGATGTTGGAAAACAGCCCTGATGTTGGAAACAAACATCATTATGTTGGGAAACAGCCCTGATGTTGGAAAACAGCCCTGATGTTGGAAACAAACATCATTATGTTGGGAAACAGCCCTGATGTTGGAAAACAGCCCTGATGTTGGAAACAAACATCATTATGTTGGAAAACAGCCCTGATGTTGGGAAACAGCCCTGATGTTGGGAAACAGCCCTGATGTTGGGAAACAGCCCTGATGTTGGAAACAAACATCATTATGTTGGAAAACAGCCCTGATGTTGGAAACAAACATCATTATGTCATCCGGAGTCACATTGTATATATTTTCCAAGCTATAGCACCCCATATTTTACATCCAGCAGGTTTTTAAAGCACCAAACAGTTTAGCTTTGTGTTTTTATTTAGTTACCATGGAATAGATGTAACGATACTGGAATCATCCGTGTTAATAGTGTGGAATAATCGACCTCTGAGTTGTCTGTCAGGTCTCTCTCCTACGTGACCACCCTGGCGTGTTTTGCCTTGCTGCTCCTGGTGTTGATCTACTACACAGTAGATGTGAAGAGGTGGTGGTCTGGGGCGCCCTTCTACTACCCCGGTGAGAACTAGTTCTGTGTCAGCACCTCTGCTTTGTACATTTTTTATATATTTCAATCTGCATATATAGAAATGTAATGCGTAGATCTGACAACGATCCCTATTCTGCGTGACGGGAGAATCACGTCTGTTCTAAACTATACATTTCTATATTTAAAAAAAAAACAGTTTACGCAACTCCCTGAACAATCCCTCTGACCCCTGTGCTCGAATCCTGACCTTTGACCCCTGTGCTCGAATCCTGACCTTTGACCCCTGTGCTCGAATCCTGACCTTTGACCCCTGTGCTCGAATCCTGACCTTTGACCCCTGTGCTCTAATCCTGACCTTTGACCCCCAGGTATGAACTCCATCCTGGTGTACGTGGGCCACGAGGTCCTGGAGGAGTACTTCCCGTTCCGCTGGCGCATGGCCGACAGCCAATCCCACGCAGAGCA
This sequence comes from Oncorhynchus kisutch, assembly GCF_002021735.2. Classification (NCBI taxonomy): domain Eukaryota; kingdom Metazoa; phylum Chordata; class Actinopteri; order Salmoniformes; family Salmonidae; genus Oncorhynchus; species Oncorhynchus kisutch. The sequence goes on from NW_022265924.1 coordinate 115,201, forward strand.
CCTGACCCAGAACCTATTGGCCACTTCCTGCTGGGTCCTCATCTCCTTCCTGCTGTACAGGAAGAACATCTTCTGGAAGATCTAGAGGGCCAGGACACGTTTCAAATAGTCTTTCTTCAAGTCCTCTAAAGATTTAGGGGGAAGGTCTGAAGGGGCCGGGCTGCGTCTGAGAGTATTTTCTCAGGTCTTTCTGAAGGATCTACTCTCCTCAATTCCTTGTGTCCTTTAACCAACGATCCACTGGGAGATGTCGAGCTGGGCCGTATCTCAATAGTCTCCTCAATTCCTTGTGTCCTTTAACCAACGATCCACTGGGAGATGTCGAGCTGGGCCGTATCTCAAGTCTCCTCAATTCCTTGTGTCCTTTAACCAACGATCCACTGGGAGATGTCGAGCAGGGCCGTATCTCAATAGTCTCCTCAATTCCTTATGTCCTTTAACCAACGATCCACTGGGAGATGTCGAGCTGGGCCGTATCTCAATAGTCTCCTCAATTCCTTGTGTCCTTTTACCAACGATCCACTCACTGGGAGATGTCGAGCTGGGCCGTATCTCAATAGTCTCCTCAATTCCTTGTGTCCTTTAACCAACGATCCACTGGGAGATGTCGAGCTGGGCCGTATCTCAATAGTCTCCTCAATTCCTTGTCCTTTTACCAACGCAACTCACTGGGAGATGTCAAGCTGGGCCGTATCTCAATAGTCTCCTCAATTCCTTGTGTCTTTGAAGATCTTTTGTCTGGGTTGCATTTCACTTGTCTTTCATCAATTCCTTGTGTCCTTTCTCCAGCTTCCTTTTTAAAAAGGGAATAGTGTAATGCGTTTCCTCTCCTTGTTTCCTTTCCTCGTGTGCTCTCCTTGCTTGACGCTGATGTTTTTGAGAAGGGAACATAATCACTCAGGAAAAGGCTGGTCTGGGATTGTATACAAGACACACGGAAACTCTAGAAACCACGATTACCATTTTTCTGCTCATCAAATCAAATGTTATTAGTCCCATGCGCCGAATACAATAGGCGTGGACCTTACCGTGAAATGCCGAATACAACAGGCGTGGACCTTACCGTGAAATGTTTACTTACAAGCCCGTAACCAAAAATACAGTTTAAGAAAGTAGAGTTGGTGGAAACGATGCTACAGGCTCTGGTCTACGCTACACTGTAACTACGGACACACAGGTCAGAGGTCACTGGGATGTGTGTGACATACATGTGGGATCAAACTGGACTTCACAAAAAAAAATGGAGTGTACAGCCAAACCGGTATGGAATAGTGTACCCATGGATAATACAAATGTGTTGCTTCTCGTTTGTGCATGTACGAGCACCTGCTTTCTTGGGACTGAAACAACCAATGGCAGACAGTTGAAATAACTTGTGCTAATTAATGACATTTGTCTTTTTGTATTTTTATTGCCAAAGTCATCGAGGAAATGAATGACGGCTGAACCAACCCGCCAACCTAACTGTATGTGTACATTTCATGGGTCATTCCACAAATTCAGTGCCTTTTTCAGAAGTGTAAAAAAAAAAAAAAAAAAAGTTTGATTTCACCTCATTTTAATATTCTGTCATAAAGAGCACATATTCAACTTCATCACGTGTTTTCCCATCTCGAGTACTACAGTAGGTGCCTATTCAATGCCAACTAAAGTAACAGGGTTGATGATCTCATCTGTAAATCTGCCGTAGATCCCATTTGTGACGGGAGAAGGAAAGCTTGTGTGCAACAGGGAGTGGCAATTTTTAAATGCAAGAATCACCCCAAAAAATGTTTAATTGTTAAAACATTTCTAGCTTGTCTTGTCTATGGGTAACAGGGTTGACTTGTGATGCTCGACACGCTCAGTTTTCCACCACAAAACGCCAGAAAATGGCCACAAAAACTAAAACCAGCTCACCTGATTTTACATGATTTGACTATTAATGTTCTCTTTGTGAAATAAAAAATAAGAATAAAAAATGAATAATTTTGCCCTATTAAAATGAGACTTCAGTTCACGTAACAGGGGTTGACTTTAAAATGAGGGACAGTTAATTTTAATCCCTAAATAATCTTTAGAAAATGACTTTTTTTGGTCAAAATAACAAAAATAACTGGGGCTTTACAATGATGGTGAAAACTTGGGAGACATTTTTTGGGTTTTTTTAAGATGGTTGAAATCTTCCTAGAAGAAGTCGCAGTGGGTGCAGTGGGGGGGCGTGTCAAAATGCAGAATTATGTCACTTTAACAAGTCTTTATTCATGTAAAAAAAAAAAGTGTAATATTGTAGAAATAACTCACCGTGTGGACAGCTGTCAATCAGAAGGTTGGGGGGCGGGGCGCCACGCATTTAGTTTGTTTTACCCCCCAAAAAATCTGATTAATTTGAATTTTCCATGTGGTCTATATTAAAAGGGAGCTTAATTTAATATTACAGGCTTTTTCTAAAAAACTTAAAATATAAAAGGGATGCAAAAGGACCTTATTTCGTGGAATGACCCTCCCATATGAACATACAAGCATTGTGTCAAAAACTCTACAGAAAAAAAAAAAAAAAAGTTTAAGTCCCAAATAGCACCTTATTCTCTTTTTATAGTGCACTACTTTTAACCAGAGCCATATGGGTCCCGGTCAGAAAGGAGTGCACTACAAAAGGGTACCATTTTAGGATGTAATTTAGGACTTTCTTTTAGGTAATTGTACTGTATGATATGTAAATGAGCACAACGAATGGCAGGGCACAACTATTCATGCAACACTGATTGATTGATTTATACCAAATTCAGACGACTGTAAACTTCTGTTACTGAATCCTTTTTAACGGTGTGGTTAATGAATTAAACTGTAAAAAAAAAACATTTATATATCGACCTTAAACTCGTGCAAATAATGTTGTAATGTGTACTTTTCATCGTTGTGAATAAATTGTATCGATATCTTTTAAATGCGACCAAAGACGACTAGCAGTGCTATTTACTAATACAGTATCAACAAACAAACAACATGTATTAAATAAATAGGGGAAATGTATTCACTCACTGTTGTCATTCACTCAGGGTAAAACCCACTGGGCATACACTGGTTGAATCAATGTTGTTACCACGTCATTTCAATTCAATGACTTTGAATTCAACAGACGTTGAATTAGACTGTCTGTGCTCAGTGGGGAGCGTCTGTTAAATGACTCAAATGTAAATGAAGCTTGTGCTAAATGGCACCCTATTCCGTATTTAATGCACTACTTTAGACCAGAGCCCTATGGCACCCTATTCCCTATATATAGTGCACTACTTTAGACCAGAGCCCTATGGCACCCTATTCCGTAGTTAGTGCACTACTTTAGACCAGAGCCCTATAGAACCCTATTCCCTATATAGTGCACTACTTTAGACCAGAGCCCTATTGGTCCTGGTCAGAAGTAGCAGGCTACTCTATATAGTGAATAAAGCCCTATTGGTTCTGGTCAGAAGTAGCAGGCTACACTATATAGTGAATAAAGTCCCATTTACATCCTGACATTCTGTCCCTTTTGTTATTGTTTTAGACATTTGAATATCCCATGTGATTCCATTAAATTATAAAAATTTTAATAAAATATAATCTATTACATGTGATCTTTTTGCGTATAGTCCTTGTGCCGTTTTGTTCCTACTTTACAACGTCGTTTCCATCAACCTGTGACAAAAGCCGTTGTTTAGTTGAATCGGGTGTGTTTGTGCTGGGCTGGAACCAAAATGTGCACACCCAGAGATATATTGAGAAGCACTGGGTTTCTATGTTATATGAGTGCCATCTGGTGGACGCAATTAATACAATAATATTAATCTAGTTGGCTTGAATTGAAGTGAGGTATAGTTTTAACAGCGAGTTGTTTTTTTGTCATCTAGCCAATTGTATTCTCGGCTCACGGGGTTAACTAGCTCTGTGCACTCCAATCCCCCTTCACTGGTAAATGCAAACCAATATCATCTTCACTTTGTGAATAACATTTTAATCTACAGTTTAGGCTACAATTATGTTGTGAGGTGTAACTTCACTCCTAAAGCAACCACTCTACTGTAGTGTATGACTTTTTAAAAGCGTGGGAATCGAGTTACAGTTTCACCTTGTGGGAGAAAAAAAAACGAGCATAAATCTCGCGATAGATCGAGTCCAACCCCATTCTTGTCTATTGTGAGAGTTTTTCTATTCTCGCGCGATTTCGTAACTTTCCCACGGCTGTTGTGGCGTCTGCCCTCTGTCCGCCTCTCCTCTCCCTTTTTTTCTACTCTCGTTTATATCTGTTCCCGTCGGGGTTCTTCTGTTCGTTGTGTTTGTCCCAGCGGCGGTGGGAATGGATTTGAGATCTCGCGATTGTTGGAACTTTAGAAGTTCCAGTGGAAAATGGCGCCCGTTGTGACGGGGTAAGTGTTGAAATTCAGAGCAACAAAAAAAATATATATATGAAGGAAAGAACCGTTTAAAAAGTTCATTTTCTTTGTTTTTGGGTAACTTGAGTTTCCTAACCACTTTGTTACACTCGTTTTTGTTTACCAGATAGCTTTGAAAGTGCTTTATTAAATTGGCGTCGCGCACTTATTGCTACTTTTGTGTCAATGTTAGTGCGGTGTTAGCTAGCCACAACGAAAAGCTAGCCAACTAACTACCTCTTTTTTTTATCCGCCAGTAATAATATATCTAACTATTTTTACTTATTTTAGCTACATTTTATGGCCAGATCACCTAGCCATTATGTATATGCTGAGTTCAATTAAACAATGTTTTTATATGTTGTTCAATGTTGCCTATTTCATTTTTACTAATCATGTAAAGTTACAAAGACAGTATATTAGTCGCATTTGTCCGACAAAAAACTGGCAACAAAGTTCGTTTTTAACTTCACTGATTTGAATCGTTCACTTGCCACCTGCAGCATAATTCAAAAATACTGTTTAGAATAGTGTGGTTTTGTTTTCATGGTAACACTCACCTGCTAATAGTCATGATGTTTTCAGATTGCTAGAATTGTGACAACTTTATAATTTAACTGTATCTCGTATAATGTGGAGCTGATAGAAAAGTACCTTGTTTGTTTTGTTTTGTTAAACAGGAAGTTTGGTGAGCAAGCTCCACCGCAGCGCCTGACGAGGTAAGGAAACGTTCCCACCACACGTTTCATAACTCATCAGTCTCATTTAAATGTGAGAAACGTCTAGCTTCCTCCTCCACAGCGTTTCTATTACTAAGGTGTAGAACCACTTATCCACATTCATTTCTTCCACTTTGCCCATAAGATTTATTTTACACCCGTTTCTATATACACACCATTCATACTGACACTCAAGTGTCTAAGAGCATTAATTTATTTTATTTAACCAGGCAAGTCAGTTAAGAATAAATTCTTATTTACAATGACGACCTACCAGGGTTAACTGCCTTGTTCAGGGGCAGAAGCACAGATTTTTTTACCTTGTCAGCTCAGTGATTCGATCTAGCAACCTTTCGGTTACTGGCCCAACACTCTAACCCCAAATTCCCGTATTTGACCGATGGTGTATACACCCTTGTTATTTCACCCAGTTCTATGTATCTTTGCATAGTTGTGGTATTACCTTGAATAAGCGTTGTCTGTACCCCGGTTCATCTATGTGGCTCTGTACCCCGGTGCCTCTATGTGGCTCTGTACCCCGGTGGCTCTGTGTAGCTCTGTACCCCGCGGCCTCTATGTGGCTCTGTACCCCGGTGCCTCTATGTGGCTCTGTACCCCGGTGGCTCTGTACCCCGGTGCCTCTGTGTGGCTCTGTACCCCGGGGCCTCTGTGTGGCTCTGTACCCCGGTGCCTCTATGTGGCTCTGTACCCTCGGTGCCTCTGTGTGGCTCTGTACCCCCGGTGCCTCTATGTGGCTCTGTACCCCCGGTGGCTCTGTGCCCCCTGTGCCTCTGTGGCTCTGTACCCCTGGTGCCTCTGTGTGGCTCTGTACCCCCGGTGCCTCTGTGTGGCTCTGTACCCCCGGTGCCTCTGTGTGGCTCTGTACCCCCGGTGCCTCTGTGTGGCTCTGTACCCCCGGTGCCTCTATGTGGCTCTGTACCCCCGGTGCCTCTATGTGGCTCTGTACCCCGGGGCATCTGTGTGGCTCTGTACCCCGGGGCATCTATGTGACGTTGTCGTTTGATTCTGTTCAATAAATGTTGTCTGAATGTTTTGTGTGTTTCCCCCTATAGAGAGGCCATGAGAAACTACCTGAAGGAGAGGGGAGACCAGACCTTACTCATACTACACGCTAAAGTGGCACAGAAGTCTTACGGCAACGAGAAGAGGTCTGTATGAGAGAGAGACCGGTATTCATGGTGTCTCTGTATGAGAGACAGAGAACGGTATTCATGGTGTCTCTGTATGAGAGACAGAGAACGGTATTCATGGTGTCTCTGTATGAGAGACAGAGAACGGTATTCATGGTGTCTCTGTATGAGAGAGAGAACGGTATTCATGGTGTCTCTGTATGAGAGAGAGAACGGTATTCATGGTGTCTCTGTATGAGAGAGAGAGCACGGTATTCATGGTGTCTCTGTATGAGAGAGAGAACGGTATTCATGCTGTCTCTGTATGAGAGAGAGAGAACGGTATTCATGCTGTCTCTGTATGAGAGAGAGAGAGAGAACGGTATTCATGGTGTCTGTATGAGAGAGAGAACGGTATTCATGGTGTCTCTGTATGAGAGAGAGAACGGTATTCATGGTGTCTCTGTATGAGAGAGAACAGTATTCATGGTGTCTCTGTATGAGAGAGAGAGAGAACGGTATTCATGGTGTCTCTGTATGAGAGAGAGAATGGTATTCATGGTGTCTCTGTATGAGAAAGAGAACGGTATTCATGGTGTCGCTGTATGAGAGAGAGAACGGTATTCATGGTGTCTCTGTATGAGAGAGAGAACGGTATTCATGGTGTCTCTAGTTGATAGTGTGTGTATTCATGGTGTCTCTGTAGTTGATAGTGTGTCTGTGTGTATTCATGGAGTCTCTGTAGTTTATAGTGTGTGTGTCTACCTGATGGGCTGATCTGTCTGTCCTGTAGGTCCCCCCCCCTCTTTGTATCTATCTGATGGGCTGATCTGTCTGTCCTGTAGGTCCCCCCCCCCTCCTTGTATCTATCTGATGGGCTGATCTGTCTGTCCTGTAGGTTCCCCCCCCTCCTTGTATCTATCTGATGGGCTGATCTGTCTGTCCTGTAGGTCCCCACCTCCTTGTATCAATCTGATGGGCTGATCTGTCTGTCCTGTAGGTCCCCCCCCCCCCTCCTTGTATCTATCTGATGGGCTGATCTGTCTGTCCTGTAGGTCCCCCCCCCCTCCTTGTATCTATCTGATGGGCTGATCTGTCTGTCCTGTAGGTCCCCTCCTCCTTGTATCTATCTGAAGGGCTGATCTGTCTGTCCTGTAGGTCCCCCCCCCCTCCTTGTATCTATCTGATGGGCTGATCTGTCTGTCCTGTAGGTCCCCCCCCCCCCCTCCTTGTATCTATCTGATGGGCTGATCTGTCTGTCCTGTAGGGCCCCCCCCCCCCTCCTTGTATCTATCTGATGGGCTGATCTGTCTGTCCTTTAGGTTCTTCTGCCCCCCTCCTTGTATCTATCTGATGGGCTGATCTGTCTGTCCTTTAGGTTCTTCTGCCCCCCTCCTTGTATCTATCTGATGGGCTGATCTGTCTGTCCTGTAGGTTCCCCCCCCCCCCCCTCCTTGTATCTATCTGATGGGCTGATCTGTCTGTCCTTTAGGTTCTTCTGTCCTCCTCCTTGTATCTATCTGATGGGCTGTGGCTGGAAGAAGAAGACAGAGGAGATGGAGAGAGAGGGCTGTTCAGAGCAGGAGGCTCAGCCCTGTGCCTTTATAGGGATAGGAAACAGTGACCAGGAGATGCAGCAACTCAACATAGAGGGGAAGGTAAGGGACAACACACACACACACACACAGAGGGAGAGACACACAGACACGCTGACTGAAACCCACATTTCCTCATTTTCTCTCCCCAGAATGTCTGCAAGGGTAAAACCGTGTGTCCACACACACACACACACACACACACACACACACAGAGGGAGAGTCACACTGACACACACACACACACACACGCACACAGAGGGAGAGTCACACTGACACACACACTGACACACACAGACATGCTGACTGAAACCCACATTTCCTCATTTTCTCTCCCCAGAATGTCTGCAAGGGTAAAACCGTGTGTCCACACACACACACACACAGAGGCAGGCAGAACAGTGAAACCCCTCCCTCAGTCTTTCCCCACAGAACTTCTGCATCCTGTGTTTCCACACTCAAATAACTTCTCTTCTCGCAAAATACTTCCTCTCTCTCCTCTCTCTCTCTCCCTCCTCTCTCTCTCTCTCCCTCCTCTCTCTCTCTCTCCCTCCCTCCTCTCTCTCTCTCTCCCTCCTCTCTCTCTCTCCCTCCTCTCTCTCTCTCCCTCCTCTTTCTCTCTCTCCCTCCTCTTTCTCTCTCTCCCTCCTCTTTCTCTCTCTCCCTCCTCTTTCTCTCTCTCCCTCCTCTTTCTCTCTCTCCCTCCTCTTTCTCTCTCTCCCTCCTCTTTCTCTCTCTCCCTCCTCTTTCTCTCTCCCTCCTCTTTCTCTCTCTCCCTCCTCTTTCTCTCTCTCCCTCCTCTTTCTCTCTCTCCCTCTCTTTCTCTCTCTCCCTCCTCTTTCTCTCTCTCCCTCCTCTTTCTCTCTCTCCCTCCTCTTTCTCTCTCTCCCTCCTCTTTCTCTCTCTCCCTCCTCTTTCTCTCTCTCCCTCCTCTTTCTCTCTCTCCCTCCTCTTTCTCTCTCTCCCTCCTCTTTCTCTCTCTCCCTCCTCTTTCTCTCTCTCCCTCCTCTTTCTCTCTCTCCCTCCTCTTTCTCTCTCTCCCTCCTCTTTCTCTCTCTCCCTCCTCTTTCTCTCTCTCCCTCCTCTTTCTCTCTCTCCTTCTCCTTCTTTCTCTCTCTCCTTCTCCTTCTTTCTCTCTCTCCTTCTCCTCTTTCTCTCTCTCCCTCCTCTTTCTCTCTCTCCCTCCTCTTCTCTCTCTCCCTCCTCTTTCTCTCTCTCCTTCTCCTTCTTTCTCTCTCTCCTTCTCCTTCTTTCTCTCTCTCCTTCTCCTTCTTTCTCTCTCTCCTTCTCCTCGCCTTCTTTCTCTCCTTCTCTCCCTCCTCTCTTCCTCTCTCTCTCCAGGACTTCTGCACAGCTAAGACTCTATACATCAGTGACAGTGACAAGAGGAAACACTTCATGCTGTCAGTCAAGATGTTCTATGGTAACAGTACAGACATAGGAGTCTTCCTTAGTAAGAGGATCAAAGTTATCTCTAAACCGTCCAAGAAGAAACAGTCTCTGAAGAACGCTGACCGTGAGTATAGAGAGGAACACACACACACACACACACACACACATTTCCACAGTAATGGATAATAAATGTGTATTAGAGTATCAGATATTATAGGGAGTGCACTACATAGGGAATAGGGTTCTATAGGGCTCTGGTCTAAAGTAGTGCACTACATAGGGAATAGGGTTCTATAGGGCTCTGGTCTAAAGTAGTGCACTACATAGGGAATAGGGTTCTATAGGGCGCTGGTCTAAAGTAGTGCACTACATAGGGAATAGGGTTCTATAGGGCTCTGGTCTAAAGTAGTGCACTACATAGGGAATAGGGTTCCATAGGGCTCTGGTCTAAAGTAGTGCACTACATAGGGAATAGGGTTCTATAGGGCTCTGGTCTAAAGTAGTGCACTACATAGGGAATAGGGTTCCATAGGGCTCTGGTCTAAAGTAGTGCACTACATAGGGAATAGGGTTCCATAGGGCTCTGGTCTAAAGTAGTGCACTACATAGGGAATAGGGTTCCATAGGGCTCTGGTCTAAAGTAGTGCACTACATAGGGAATAGGGTTCCATAGGGCTCTGGTCTAAAGTAGTGCACTACGTAGGGAATAGGGTTCCATAGGGCTCTGGTCTAAAGTAGTGCACTACGTAGGGAATAGGGTTCCATAGGGCTCTGGTCTAAAGTAGTGCACTACATAGGGAATAGGGTTCCATAGGGCTCTGGTCTAAAGTAGTGCTACGTAGGGAATAGGGTTCTATAGGGCTCTGGTCTAAAGTAGTGCACTACATAGGGAATAGGGTTCTATAGGGTTCTGGTCTAAAGTAGTGCTACGTAGGGAATAGGGTTCTATAGGGCTCTGGTCTAAAGTAGTGCACTACGTAGGGAATAGGGTTCCATAGGGCTCTGGTCTAAAGTAGTGCACTACATAGGGAATAGGGTTCCATAGGGCTCTGGTCTAAAGTAGTGCACTACATAGGGAATAGGGTTCTATAGGGCGCTGGTCTAAAGTAGTGCACTACATAGGGAATAGGGTTCTATAGGGTTCTGGTCTAAAGTAGTGCACTACATAGGGAATAGGGTTCTATAGGGTTCTGGTCTAAAGTAGTGCACTACGTAGGGAATAGGGTTCTATAGGGTTCTGGTCTAAAGTAGTGCTACGTAGGGAATAGGGTTCTATAGGGCTCTGGTCTAAAGTAGTGCACTACATAGGGAATAGGGTTCCATAGGGCTCTGGTCTAAAGTAGTGCACTACATAGGGAATAGGGTTCCATAGGGCTCTGGTCTAAAGTAGTGCACTACGTAGGGAATAGGGTTCCATAGGGCTCTGGTCTAAAGTAGTGCACTACGTAGGGAATAGGGTTCCATAGGGCTCTGGTCTAAAGTAGTGCACTACATAGGGAATAGGGTTCCATAGGGCTCTGGTCTAAAGTAGTGCACTACATAGGGAATAGGGTTCTATAGGGTTCTGGTCTAAAGTAGTGCACTATATAGGGAATAGGGTTCTATAGGGCTCTGGTCTAAAGTAGTGCACTACATAGGGAATAGGGTTCTATAGGGCTCTGGTCTAAAGTAGTGCACTACGTAGGGAATAGGGTTCCATAGGGCTCTGGTCTAAAGTAGTGCACTACATAGGGAATAGGGTTCCATAGGGCTCTGTTCTAAAGTAGTGCACTACATAGGGAATAGGGTTCCATAGGGCTCTGGTCTAAAGTAGTGCACTACATAGGGAATAGGGTTCCATAGGGCTCTGGTCTAAAGTAGTGCACTATATAGGGAATAGGGTTCTATAGGGTTCTGGTCTAAAGTAGTGCACTACGTAGGGAATAGGGTTCCATAGGGCTCTGGTCTAAAGTAGTGCACTACATAGGGAATAGGGTTCCATAGGGCTCTGGTCTAAAGTAGTGCACTATATAGGGAATAGGGTTCTATAGGGTTCTGGTCTAAAGTAGTGCACTACATAGGGAATAGGGTTCCATAGGGCTCTGGTCTAAAGTAGTGCACTACATAGGGAATAGGGTTCCATAGGGCTCTGGTCTAAAGTAGTGCACTACATAGGGAATAGGGTTCCATAGGGCTCTGGTTTAAAGTAGTGCACTACGTAGGGAATAGGGTTCCATAGGGCTCTGGTCTAAAGTAGTGCACTACATAGGGAATAGGGTTCCATAGGGCTCTGGTCTAAAGTAGTGCACTACATAGGGAATAGGGTTCCATAGGGCTCTGGTCTAAAGTAGTGCACTACATAGGGAATAGGGTTCCATAGGGCTCTGGTCTAAAGTAGTGCACTACATAGGGAATAGGGTTCCATAGGGCTCTGGTCTAAAGTAGTGCACTACATAGGGAATAGGGTTCCATAGGGCTCTGGTCTAAAGTAGTGCACTACATAGGGAATAGGGTTCTATAGGGCTCTGGTCTAAAGTAGTGCACTACATAGGGAATAGGGTTCTATAGGGCGCTGGTCTAAAGTAGTGCACTACATAGGGAATAGGGTTCCATAGGGCTCTGGTCTAAAGTAGTGCACTACATAGGGAATAGGGTTCCATAGGGCTCTGGTCTAAAGTAGTGCACTACATAGGGAATAGGGTTCTATAGGGATCTGGTCTAAAGTAGTGCACTACATAGGGAATAGGGTTCTATAGGGCTCTGGTCTAAAGTAGTGCACTACATAGGGAATAGGGTTCCATAGGGCTCTGGTCTAAAGTAGTGCACTACATAGGGAATAGGGTTCTATAGGGCTCTGGTCTAAAGTAGTGCACTACATAGGGAATAGGGTTCCATAGGGCTCTGGTCTAAAGTAGTGCACTACATAGGGAATAGGGTTCCATAGGGCTCTGGTCTAAAGTAGTGCACTACATAGGGAATAGGGTTCTATAGGGCTCTGGTCTAAAGTAGTGCACTACATAGGGAATAGGGTTCTATAGGGCTCTGGTCTAAAGTAGTGCACTACATAGGGAATAGGGTTCTATAGGGCTCTGGTCTAAAGTAGTGCACTACATAGGGAATAGGGTTCTATAGGGCTCTGGTCTAAAGTAGTGCACTACATAGGGAATAGGGTTCCATAGGGCTCTGGTCTAAGTAGTGCACTACATAGGGAATAGGGTTCCATAGGGCTCTGGTCTAAAGTAGTGCACTACATAGGGAATAGGGTTCCATAGGGCTCTGGTCTAAAGTAGTGCACTACATAGGGAATAGGGTTCCATAGGGCTCTGGTCTAAAGTAGTGCACTACATAGGGAATAGGGTTCTATAGGGCTCTGGTCTAAAGTAGTGCACTACATAGGGAATAGGGTTCCATAGGGCTCTGGTCTAAAGTAGTGCACTACATAGGGAATAGGGTTCCATAGGGCTCTGGTCTAAAGTAGTGCACTACATAGGGAATAGGGTTCTATAGGGCTCTGGTCTAAAGTAGTGCACTACATAGGGAATAGGGTTCTATAGGGCTCTGGTCTAAAGTAGTGCACTACATAGGGAATAGGGTTCCATAGGGCTCTGGTCTAAAGTAGTGCACTACATAGGGAATAGGGTTCCATAGGGCTCTGGTCTAAAGTAGTGCACTACATAGGGAATAGGGAGCCCAAAACAAGTACTTTTATTTGGTTTGAATTTGAATTACATTTGGTTATGGTTATTTGTAGAAGTCCAAATAGTCTACAAAATTGTATTTGAGAGGATCAAATACCTGTGTTTTTTTGAATACATTAATATTCAACTACTTTTCATTTCAAATAAAAAATATATCTGATATATAATATATCTGAATACTTTAAGTGCATGTGAACCGGACTGAAAGGTTTTAAATAGTATTTGGACCCATCCGTCTCTCACCACATTTAGAGAAGATTTACGGTTCCATAGAACTGACTGAGTATGAACACAGACACAGACACACACACGCTTGATGCGCAGTGGTACGGTTTTCTTGAGTGGTTTCGGGACAAAGGTCTTTTTTTCCGAGCTCTGTCGTAACTCTGCTGTTTTCATTTGACAATGATCAACTTCAAAGTGTCTCTTTCATGATCTCTACATGAATGCATATCTAACCTTCTCCCTCCCTACTCTCCCAACCTCCCTACTCTCTCCCTCACACCCTACTCTCTCCCTCACACCCTACTCTCTCCCTCACACCCTACTCTCTCCCTCACTCCCTACCCTCTCCCTCACTCCCTACCCTCTCCCTCCCTCACTCCCTACCCTCTCCCTCCCTCACTCCCTACCCTCTCCCTCCCTCACTCCCTACCCTCTCCCTCCCTCACTCCCTACCCTCTCCCTCCCTCACTCCCTACCCTCTCCCTCACTCACTCCCTACCCTCTCCCTCACTCCCTACCCTCTCCCTCACTCACTCCCTACCCTCTCCCTCACTCCCTACTCACTCCCTACCCTCTCCCTTCCTCTCTCTCCCCATCTCTCCCTACCCTCTCCCTCTCTCCCTACTCTCTTTATCTCTCTAGTGTGCATAGCGTCAGGTACCAAGGTTGCGTTGTTTAACCGGTTGCGTTCTCAGACTGTCAGTACCCGCTACCTACACGTGGAGGGAGGGAACTTCCATGCCAGTTCACAACAGTGGGGAGCCTTCTACATACACCTCTGTAAGTTACCCCTCCTCTCCTCTCCTTCAGCCCCGCCCCTCTCTTCCCTCCAGCCCCGCCCCTCTCTTCCCTCCAGCCCCGCCCCTCTCTTCAGCCCAGTCCCTCTCTTCCCTTCAGCCCAGTCCCTCTCTTCCCTTCAGCCCAGTCCCCCTCTTCCCTTCAGCCCAGTCCCCCTCTTCCTTTCAGCCCAGTCCCCCTCTTCCCTTCAGCCCAGTCCCCCTCTTCCCTTCAGCCCAGTCCCCCTCTTCCCTTCAGCCCAGTCCCCCTCTTCCCTTCAGCCCAGTCCCCCTCTTCCCTTCAGCCCAGTCCCCCTCTTCCCTTCAGCCCAGTCCCCCTCTTCCCTTCAGCCCAGTCCCCCTCTTCCCTTCAGCCCAGTCCCCCTCTTCCCTTCAGCCCAGTCCCCCTCTTCCCTTCAGCCCAGTCCCCCTCTTCCCTTCAGCCCAGTCCTCCTCCCCTCTCTTCCCTTCAGCCCAGTCCCTCTCTTCCCTTCAGCCCAGTCCCTCTCTTCCCTTCAGCCCAGTCCCTCTCTTCCCTTCAGCCCAGTCCCTCTCTTCCTTCAGCCCAGTCCCTCTCTTCCCTTCAGCCCAGTCCCTCTCTTCCCTTCAGCCCAGTCCCTCTCTTCCCTTCAGCCCAGTCCCTCTCTTCCCTTCAGCCCAGTCCCTCTCTTCCCTTCAGCCCAGTCCCTCTCTTCCCTTCAGCCCAGTCCCTCTCTTCCCTTCAGCCCAGTCCCTCTCTTCCCTTCAGCCCAGTCCCTCTCTTCCCTTCAGCCCAGTCCCTCTCTTCCCTTCAGCCCAGTCCTCTCTTCCTCAGCCCAGTCCCTCTCTTCCCTTCAGCCCAGTCCCTCTCTTCCCTTCAGCCCAGTCCCTCTCTTCCCTTCAGCCAGTCCCTCTCTCCTTCAGCCCAGTCCCTCTCTTCCCTTCAGCCCAGTCCCTCTCTTCCCTTCAGCCCAGTCCCTCTCTTCCCTTCAGCCCAGTCCCTCTCTTCCCTTCAGCCCAGTCCCTCTCTTCCCTTCAGCCCAGTCCCTCTCTTCCCTTCAGCCCAGTCCCTCTCTTCCCTTCAGCCCAGTCCCTCTCTTCCCTTCAGCCCAGTCCCTCTCTTCCCTTCAGCCCAGTCCCTCTCTTCCCTTCAGCCCAGTCCCTCTCTTCCCTTCAGCCCAGTCCCTCTCTTCCCTTTCTTCCCTTTAGCCCAGTCCCTCTCCTCCTTCCCTTCAGCCCAGTCCCTCTCCTCCTTCCCTTCAGCCCAGTCCCTCTCCTCCTTCCCTTCAGCCCAGTCCCTCTCCTCCTTCCCTTCAGCCCAGTCCCTCTCCTCCTTCCCTTCAGCCCAGTCCCTCTCCTCCCTCCCTCCCTTCAGCCCAGTCCCTCTCCTCCCTCCCTCCCTTCAGCCCAGTCCCTCTCCTCCCTCCCTCCCTTCAGCCCAGCCCCTCTCCTCCCTCCCTTCAGCCCAGCCCCTCTCCTCCCTCCCTCCCTTCAGCCCAGCCCCTCTCTTCCGTCTGTTGAACTCTCTCTCCTCCGTTTCAGCCAATCATGTTGTTTCTCTGTTGATTATGCTGCATTGCCATGGTGATGTCGAATTCAATGCCACCAAGACAAGACTTCAGATAAAGATGTATAGCATCATATAGAGGGTTGTTGTAGTAACTGTATAGAGGGTCGTTATAGTAACTGTATAGGGGGTCGTTATAGTAACTATATATAGGGGGTCGTTATAGTAACTATATATAGAGGGTCGTTATAGTAACTGTATAGGGGGTCGTTATAGTAACTGTATATAGCATCATATAGAGGGTATTTATAGTAACTGTATAGAGGGTCGTTATAGTAACTGTATAGGGGGTCGTTATAGTAACTATATATAGGTTTGTTATAGTAACTGTATAGAGGGTCGTTATAGTAACTATATATATATATAGAGGGTCGTTATAGTAACTGTATAGAGGGTCGTTATAGTAACTATATATATATATATATATATATAGAGGGTCGTTATAGTAACTATATATGTATAGAGGGTCGTTATAGTAACTGTATAGAGGGTCGTTATAGTAACTGTATAGAGGGTCGTTATAGTAACTGTATAGAGGGTCGTTATAGTAACTGTATAGAGGGTCGTTATAGTAACTGTATAGAGGGTCGTTATAGTAACTGTATAGAGGGTCGTTATAGTAACTGTATAGAGGGTCGTTATATTATAGTAACTGTATAGAGGGTCGTTATAGTAACTGTATATATATATATAGAGGGTCGTTATAGTAACTGTATATATATATATAGAGGGTCGTTATAGTAACTATATATAGAGGGTTGTTATAGTAACTATAAATAGAGGGTTGTTATAGTAACTATATATAGAGGGTTGTTATAGTAACTATATATAGAGGGTCGTTATAGTAACTATATATAGAGGGTCGTTATAGTAACTATATATAGAGGGTCGTTATAGTAACTATATATAGAGGGTCGTTATAGTAACTATATATATAGAGGGTCGTTATAGTAACTATATATAGAGGGTCGTTATAGTAACTATATAGAGGGTCGCTATAGTAACTATATATAGAGGGTCGCTATAGTAACTATATATAGAGGGTCGCTATAGTAACTATATATAGAGGGTCGCTATAGTAACTATATATAGAGGGTCGCTATAGTAACTATATATAGAGGGTTGTTATAGTAACTATATAGTGGGTTGTTATAGTAACTATGACTCTCTCCCTATAGTGGAGGAGGAAGAGCCGGAAGGGGAGGAGTTTGCGGTGAGGGATGGATACATCCACTATGGTCAGACTGTCAAACTGGTCTGTTCTGTCACTGGTATGGCGCTGCCTAGACTGGTACGTACCAACGTGTCTCACCTCTCTACCTACAGGTCTGTCTCCTGTTCCTACATATTCACCTCTCTACCTACAGGTCTGTCTCCTGTTCCTACATATTCACCTCTCTACCTACAGGTCTGTCTGTCTGTCTCCTGTTCCTACATATTCACCTCTCTACCTACAGGTCTGTCTGTCTGCTATTCCTACATATTCACCTCTCTACCTACAGGTCTGTCTGTCTGTCTGTCTGTCTCCTGTTCCTACATATTCACCTCTCTACCTACAGGTCTGTCTCCTGTTCCTACATATTCACCTCTCTACCTACAGGTCTGTCTGTCTGTCTGTCTCCTGTTCCTACATATTCACCTCTCTACCTACAGGTCTGTCTGTCTCCTGTTCCTACATATTCACCTCTCTACCTACAGGTCTGTCTCCTGTTCCTACATATTCACCTCTCTACCTACAGGTCTGTCTCCTGTTCCTACATATTCACCTCTCTACCTACAGGTCTGTCTGTCTCCTGTTCCTACATATTCACCTCTCTACCTACAGGTCTGTCTGTCTCCTGTTCCTACATATTCACCTCTCTACCTACAGGTCTGTCTGTCTGTCTCCTGTTCCTACATATTCACCTCTCTACCTACAGGTCTGTCTGTCTGTCTCCTGTTCCTACATATTCACCTCTCTACCTACAGGTCTGTCTCCTGTTCCTACATATTCACCTCTCTACCTACAGGTCTGTCTGTCTGTCTCCTGTTCCTACATATTCACCTCTTTACCTACAGGTCTGTCTGTCTGTCTGTCTCCTGTTCCTACATATTCACCTCTACCTACAGGTCTGTCTGTCTGTCTGTCTGTCTGTCTCCTGTTCCTACATATTCACCTCTCTACCTACAGGTCTGTCTGTCTGTCTGTCTCCTGTTCCTACATATTCACCTCTCTACCTACAGGTCTGTCTCCTGTTCCTACATATTCACCTCTCTACCTACAGGTCTGTCTCCTGTTCCTACATATTCACCTCTCTACCTACAGGTCTGTCTCCTGTTCCTACATATTCACCTCTCTACCTACAGGTCTGTCTCCTGTTCCTACATATTCATCTCTCTACCTACAGGTCTGTCTCCTGTTCCTACATATTCACCTCTCTACCTACAGGTCTGTCTCCTGTTCCTACATATTCACCTCTCTACCTACAGGTCTGTCTCCTGTTCCTACATATTCACCTCTCTACCTACAGGTCTGTCTCCTGTTCCTACATATACACCTCTCTACCTACAGGTCTGTCTCCTGTTCCTACATATTCACCTCTCTACCTACAGGTCTGTCTCCTGTTCCTACATATTCACTTCTCTACCTACAGGTCTGTCTCCTGTTCCTACATATTCACCTCTCTACCTACAGGTCTGTCTCCTGTTCCTACATATTCACCTCTCTACCTACAGGTCTGTCTCCTGTTCCTACATATTCACCTCTCTACCTACAGGTCTGTCTCCTGTTCCTACATATTCACTTCTCTACCTACAGGTCTGTCTCCTGTTCCTACATATTCTCAGGTGATGTGTGATAGATAAGCAGGGTGTGTCATCTCTCACCTCCTCCCCAGGTGATGTGTGATAAGCAGGGTGTCTCTCACCTCCTCCCCAGGTGATGTGTGATAGATAATCAGGGTGTCTCTCACCTCCTCCCCAGGTGATCCGTAAGGTGGACAAGCAGACAGCGTTGATGGACGCAGACGACCCAGTGTCTCAGCTCCACAAGTGTTCCTTCTACCTGAAAGACACAGAGAGAATGTACCTCTGTCTCTCACAGGAGAGAATCATTCAGTTCCAGGTACACACACACACACACACACAGACTGATGGAGACACACACACACACTCCTAGCCCCTTGTAGATCGGAGCCAGGTTTGTGGTATCTGGTAATAGCTTTTCCCAGCCGTCTGTTGAACTAAAATCAGAGTTTCTTATTGGACCACTAGTTCATCTAGTCCCTCCCTGTTTAATGAGGGTTTCTTATTGGACCACTAGTTCATCTAGTCCCTCCCTGTTTAATGAGGGTTTCTTATTGGACCATTGGTTTCGGTCGTTGTCTTCTGGTTGGTTTCTGGTTAATTCCACCCTGCTCAGATGGCATCGTTATTTGCATCTCATTTGCATACACCCACACCCTGCCCCCCCAAAAAAGACCAGTAAGGAGATGATAAATGACAGATTTGCATATCTCCTTCCCCAGGCCACGCCCTTCCCCAAAGAGACCAGGTCTGCGTTCAGCACGTTGTGGGACGTTCAGCACGTGGTGGGACGTTCAGCACGTGGTGGGACGTTCAGCACGTGGTGGGACGTTCAGCACGTGGTGGGACGTTCAGCACGTGGTGGGACGTTCAGCACGTGGTGGGACGTTCAGCACGTGGTGGGACGTTCAGCACGTGGTGGGACGTTCAGCACGTGGTGGGACGTTCAGCGTTGAACTGAAGCGGTGTTGTACTGAATGACCAGTCTGTTTGTTTAAACGGGGAGGGGTTGTGGGTTGGGGAATGCTGTCAGCATGGCCACTCCCCTTTTTTAAAATGACTCCACTAATTTCTTCAAGCAACACCTCACCACAGTTCAAACCCCTGAGCTGACAAGGTACAAATCTGTCGTTCTGCCCCTGAACAAGGCAGTTAACCCCACTGTTCCTAGGCCGTCATTGAAAATAAGAATTTGTTCTTTAACTGACTTGCCTAGTTAAATAAAGGTAAAATATATATGTATTTTTTAAACACCCACCAAGCAGGAGCGAAGTGTGTTCAAGGACGTTTTGGAGAAACGTGTCGTTCAGTACAAACGGTTCTGCATCTTAGCCAGCGTTAACTCCAACTGAAGGCACCACAGTAATAATAAACTACTAATTAGCTTATCTCCTCCCCCAGGCCACGCCCTTACCACAAAAAGACCTGTACGGAGGTACATAACTAATTAGGAGATCTCCTCCCCCAGGCCACGCCCTTACCCCAAAAGAACTCTACGGAGGTACATAACTAATTAGCTTATCTCCTCCCCCAGACCATGCCCTTACCACAAAAGAACTGTACGGAGGTACATAACTAATTAGGATATCTCCTCCCCCAGACCACGCCCTTACCACAAAAAGACCTGTACGGAGGTACATAACTAATTAGCTTATCTCCTCCCCCAGGCCACGCCCTTACCACAAAAAGACCTGTACGGAGGTACATAACTAATTAGCTTATCTCCTCCCCCAGGCCACGCCCTTACCACAAAAAGACCTGTGCGGAGGCACATAACTAATTAGCATATCTCCTCCCCCAGACCACGCCCTTACCCCCAAAAGACCCGTACGGAGGTACATAACTAATTAGCATATCTCCTCCCCCAGACCACGCCCTTACCCCCAAAAGACCTGTACAGAGGTACATACCTAATTAGCATATCTCCTCCCCCAGGCCACACCCTACCCTAAGGAGCCCAGTACGGAGGTCAATGACTAATTTGTATATCTCCTCCCCCAGGCCACGCCCTCCCCCCCAATTAGACCAGTACGGAGGTAAATGACTAATTAACATATCTCCTCCCCCAGGCCACGCCCTGCCCCAAAGAGCCCAGTAAGGAGATGATAAACGATGGAGCCTCCTGGACCATCATCAGTACAGACAAGGCAGAGTACACCTTCTACCAGGGGATGGGTCCTGTACCCTGTCCTGTTACACCGGTCCCTGTGGTGGAGAGTCTACAGGTACACACACACCTACACACACACACACCTACACACACATTAACATATACCTACACACACACACACCTACACATACATTAACATATACCTACACACACACACCTACACACACACATTAACATATACCTAAACACACACACCTACACACACATTAACATATACCTAAACACACACACCTAAACACACATTAACATATACCTAAACACACACACCTACACACACATTAACATATACCTAAACACACACACCTACACACACATTAACATATACCTAAACACACACACCTACACACACATTAACATATACCTAAACACACACACCTACACACACATTAACATATACCTAAACACACACACCTACACACACATTAACATATACCTAAACACACACACATTAACATATACCTAAACACACACACCTACACACACATTAACACATACCTAAACACACACACCTACACACACATTAACATATACCTACACACACATTAACACATACCTAAACACACACACCTAAACACACATTAACACATACCTAAACACACACACCTAAACACACATTAACACATACCTACACACACACCTTAATACACACAAACCAGTGTATTCTCTACTGAGAGACACACACACACACTAACCCCTCTGTTGTCTCTAGTTGAATGGTGGAGGGGACAGGACCCACACTAACCCCTCTGTTGTCTCTAGTTGAATGGTGGAGGTGACAGGACCCACACTAACCCCTCTGTTGTCTCTCTAGTTGAATGGTGGAGGGGACAGGACCCACACTAACCCCTCTGTTGTCTCTAGTTGAATGGTGGAGGGGACAGGACCCACACTAACCCCTCTGTTGTCTCTAGTTGAATGGTGGAGGGGACAGGACCCACACTAACCCCTCTGTTGTCTCTAGTTGAATGGTGGAGGGGACAGGACCCACACTAACCCCTCTGTTGTCTCTAGTTGAATGGTGGAGGGGACAGGACCCACACTAACCCCTCTGTTGTCTCTAGTTGAATGGTGGAGGGGACAGGACCCACACTAACCCCTCTGTTGTCTCTAGTTGAATGGTGGAGGGGACAGGACCCACACTAACCCCTCTGTTGTCTCTAGTTGAATGGTGGAGGGGACAGGACCCACACTAACCCCTCTGTTGTCTCTAGTTGAATGGTGGAGGGGACAGGACCCACACTAACCCCTCTGTTGTCTCTAGTTGAATGGTGGAGGGGACAGGACACACACTAACCCCTCTGTTGTCTCTAGTTGAATGGTGGAGGGGACAGGACCCACACTAACCCCTCTGTTGTCTCTAGTTGAATGGTGGAGGGGACAGGACCCACACTAACCCCTCTGTTGTCTCTAGTTGAATGGTGGAGGGGACAGGACCCACACTAACCCCTCTGTTGTCTCTAGTTGAATGGTGGAGGGGACAGGACCCACACTAACCCCTCTGTTGTCTCTAGTTGAATGGTGGAGGGGACAGGACCCACACTAACCCCTCTGTTGTCTCTGGTTGAATGGTGGAGGGGACAGGACCCACACTAACCCCTCTGTTGTCTCTCTAGTTGAATGGTGGAGGGGACAGGACCCACACTAACCCCTCTGTTGTCTCTAGTTGAATGGTGGAGGGGACAGGACCCACACTAACCCCTCTGTTGTCTCTAGTTGAATGGTGGAGGGGACAGGACCCACACTAACCCCTCTGTTGTCTCTAGTTGAATGGTGGAGGGGACAGGACCCACACTAACCCCTCTGTTGTCTCTAGTTGAATGGTGGAGGGGACAGGACCCACACTAACCCCTCTGTTGTCTCTAGTTGAATGGTGGAGGGGACAGGACCCACACTAACCCCTCTGTTGTCTCTCTAGTTGAATGGTGGAGGTGACAGGACCCACACTAACCCCTCTGTTGTCTCTAGTTGAATGGTGGAGGGGACAGGACCCACACTAACCCCTCTGTTGTCTCTAGTTGAATGGTGGAGGTGACAGGACCCACACTAACCCCTCTGTTGTCTCTAGTTGAATGGTGGAGGGGACAGGACCCACACTAACCCCTCTGTTGTCTCTAGTTGAATGGTGGAGGGGACAGGACCCACACTAACCCCTCTGTTGTCTCTAGTTGAATGGTGGAGGGGACAGGACCCACACTAAACCCCTCTGTTGTCTCTAGTTGAATGGTGGAGGGGACAGGACCCACACTAACCCCTCTGTTGTCTCTAGTTGAATGGTGGAGGTGACAGGACCCACACTAACCCCTCTGTTGTCTCTCTAGTTGAATGGTAGAGGGGACAGGACCCACACTAACCCTCTGTTGTCTCTAGTTGAATGGTGGAGGGGACAGGACCCACACTAACCCCTCTGTTGTCTCTAGTTGAATGGTGGAGGGGACAGGACCCACACTAACCCCTCTGTTGTCTCTAGTTGAATGGTAGAGGGGACAGGACCCACACTAACCCCTCTGTTGTCTCTCTAGTTGAATGGTGGAGGGGACAGGACCCACACTAACCCCTCTGTTGTCTCTCTAGTTGAATGGTGGAGGGGACAGGACCCACACTAACCCCTCTGTTGTCTCTCTAGTTGAATGGTGGAGGGGACAGGACCCACACTAACCCCTCTGTTGTCTCTAGTTGAATGGTGGAGGTGACAGGACCCACACTAACCCCTCTGTTGTCTCTAGTTGAATGGTGGAGGGGACAGGACCCACACTAACCCCTCTGTTGTCTCTAGTTGAATGGTGGAGGGGACAGGACCCACACTAACCCCTCTGTTGTCTCTAGTTGAATGGTGGAGGTGACAGGACCCACACTAACCCCTCTGTTGTCTCTAGTTGAATGGTGGAGGGGACAGGACCCACACTAACCCCTCTGTTGTCTCTCTAGTTGAATGGTGGAGGGGACAGGACCCACACTAACCCCTCTGTTGTCTCTAGTTGAATGGTGGAGGTGACAGGACCCACACTAACCCCTCTGTTGTCTCTAGTTGAATGGTGGAGGGGACAGGACCCACACTAAACCCCTCTGTTGTCTCTCTAGTTGAATGGTGGAGGGGACAGGACCCACACTAACCCCTCTGTTGTCTCTCTAGTTGAATGGTGGAGGGGACAGGACCCACACTAACCCCTCTGTTGTCTCTAGTTGAATGGTGGAGGTGACAGGACCCACACTAACCCCTCTGTTGTCTCTAGTTGAATGGTGGAGGGGACAGGACCCACACTAACCCCTCTGTTGTCTCTCTAGTTGAATGGTGGAGGTGATGTGGCCATGTTAGAGCTGACGGGACAGAACTTTGCTCCAGATCTCCGAGTCTGGTTTGGAGATATCGAGGCTGACACCATGTACAGGTAAGCTGTTGTGTGAGTGACAGAGAGACGGCTGGCATGGTAACGCAGGTATCGTGTTACCGTGGTAACTGTATAATCGCGTAATTGAAGATTATGGATGAAGACTGTCATGAAAATACAAGGACAGACATGACCCAAAAGCAGTAAAATTTAAAAGTGAGGTACCAACCACAGTCACAGCTGATATCCGGAGAGACCAGAGGAGGCTAACCTCTAACCCGTTTTTTAAATTGTTGTTAAGTTAACGAACGACTGACTGAAGACGGATGACATGCGGTCGAGTCCGTTTCCGTGGTAACGCGGACTCCACAACGTGGCGGATCTCGTGGTGAATCTGTCTTTTGTCTAACCCCTTCTGTCCCAGGTGTGGAGAGAGCGTGCTCTGCGTGGTGCCTGACATCTCCGCCTTCAGAGAGGGGTGGCGCTGGGTCCGTCAGCCCGTCCAGGTCCCCGTCACCTTGGTCCGCAACGACGGAGTCATCTACTCCACGGCCCTCACCTTCACCTATACCCCAGAACCAGGCCCTCGTCTTCACTGCAGCGCTGCCGGAGCCATCCTCCAGACCCACAGTCACAGTATCTCCTCTTCCTCATCCTCACCTTCCTCAGGGAGTCTGGGGATGGGAGGTTTAGGGGGGTTGGCGGAAGGACAGACGGGCTACGGGATTGGTCAAGGGGGAGGGTCAACCAATAGCGTTGGGTTGTTGTCGGGTTCATCGGTGATGTCAGTATCGTCATAGCAGCGGGGAAGTGTGTGTGTGTGGGGGAGGTGAGAGGCTCATGGACCTGCTTTGAAACCACCCTCGCTCGCTCAAGGACTCTTTGGAAAGAGAGCGATTGAGTTGAAGAGGAGAAGAGAAGAAGAGAAGAAGAGAGATGAGGTTCTGATGAAAGACAGACCTGGAAGGAGGGGGATCCCCTCTCTCTTGCGCCCCCGTGTGGTCGGTTGTGGACATGACACTGCAGCCTGGGTCATTCAGTCTGGGAGAGGTTTCACCTCCAGGATGACACAATAACTAGGAGCCCTTTTTATACATTTGTTGGAGAACAACTTTTTATTTTATTTTCAACACTCACTCTTTCTACAAAGTTTAGATACATTTTTTTTGGGACCCACAACAAAGAGCTTTGGTAATGATGGAGATATCACTCGTGTGCAGAGAAACGTCATTATATTGTTTTATGGGTGAAACATTTATCATAGTAACAATTTTTACGGACCAAGGAATATCATTGTTATTTTATTCTTTATGTTATTTTATAAGCTTTAGCCGAGGTACATTTTTCAAATGTTTTTTTGTTGTATTATAACATTTTAAGGAGTACACTTTTTGTTACCAAATAGTTTTTTTCTCCATCTGAGAGAGAGAGAGAGAGAGAGAGAGAGAGAGAGAGAACTCTGAGGAGATTGAGTAATGTGATTCAGGCTGCGTCTCAATCGGCCTAAACTGGATTCCTCCCTTTTATTAGTGTTGAAAGAGTGACGTGACCTCGGGGTGCTTTGTGCAAGTCTTAAAGTCTGGAAAAGGTCAGGGTTGTAAGTTATCTGAATAGGGCAAGAGTTGAATAAGTGAAAGCAAACTCGAAAGTAGGTTATCTCTCTCTCTCTCTTTCTACCCCATCTCTTCCACCTTCTCTGTCCTGTCCGGATTAAGGAGAGGAAATTAGGCTTGGTGGTAAAAGGGAGGAAGGAAGCCATTTTGAGACGGTTGACATGCACCCCATAATCTCAGCCAGTTTCTATAGCAACCTTAAATCTTCCTGGCCAATCGCCTTAAATTGATCAGTCTCACCAGACCTTTTTAGAAGAAACGAAAAAAATATATATCCATATATTTTTTTGGTATGTTGTGTGTGTATATAAGGTTGTCGTTTTGTGAACATGTCTAAGAATGTTTGGTCGACACTCGTCAAGCCAAGGCCTGGGAATGTTTCATCATGTCGTTGGTCTCTGTCTCTCAAATGACACCTGATTTCCTAAATAGTGCACTACTTTAGGCCAGGGCTCTCCTATAGGGGGATCCTAAATAGTGCACTACTTTAGGCCAGGGCTCTCCTATGGGGGATCCTAACATAGGGATTGGAGTGCAGTTTGGGATGCAGAGTTGGTTTTTACACTACCGTTCGGGCCTCATTCCCAAATCGGCTCCTTGCCCGTAGTAGACGTTTGTGCAAATCTGAGAGGATTGTACAGGTATTACCAATATGGTAATCACCCCTGTGGCCTTCTAAGCTTCGGGTAATTCGTGCCATTTTTTGTTTACTTAGTGCATACTATCTAGGGGTCATTTTGCTTACCTAGTGCACGCTATCTAGGGGATAGGGATTGGTTTGGGACTGGACAGAAGTCTTTAAAAAAACAAAATATTTACGAAGAGCTTTAAAAATGCCACAACTGCCTTTTTTAGCTTGTAACACTTTCAAGCAGCTCCCCCTCTTATCTATCTAATGAAGCCGTAGCATCAAACAGAAAATCACTTGCGTCGCTAAGCTGATAGCCCCACTACACTTATAAATGTAATTCGCTAAAGCTTCATTGGAATTCAATTGGCTAAGCTAATGGCTAATGCTACAATGTAATTCTATGAGTGAAGCTAAGCTGAAGCTAATGCTACTGTGTCGTTCTATTTTAGTGAAGCTAACGCTAACGCTAAGCTACAATGTAAGTCTGGTAGTGAAGCTAAGCTAAGCTACAATGTAAGTCTGGTAGTGAAGCTAATGCTAATATGTAATTAATGTCACTTGGCTCTACGGCTAAACTTAATTGAAATCACGATGCCTTTAAAAAAAAATAAAAAACACTCCCTAGCAAGAGACTGTTTTCTGTCTCACCACTGTCTGTCTTCTCACAAAGTAGCCTCTCTTTTTGTAGCTTAAGTGTTTCACACGTCACATTTTTAGGTAGCCTATCAGTCTGTGTTTTTTTTCTTCATTTTTTTCATTTTAGTTCATCACGAAGGGAATCATTTTTCCTATGTTCAGCGTACAACTACAATGTTTTCCCTCCACTGTAGAAAAAAAAAAAGGTTATTGAAACGATTGCCAAAAAATATGTCCCAACTTTGTTGTGGGTCAGGTCGGTGGACCTGTTCACCTGTTGCTTATCTGTCATTGGTGCTGTACGACGTCGCAAGGGGATGGTTGCTCTGTTACTATGGGAACAGGCTATGATAACATGTACTGTAACTGGCTCTAACTGATTTTATTCAAGTTGTAACAGTTTAAATTTTTTTGGGACGTTTTTCGTCTTGGGTCAATGCTCTTACGGCTGTTTTTTTTTGGTGTTATTCATTGATTTAAAAAAAAAAAACACTGTGGAAGTTATTTAGTTGGCAATCGGTTCTCAAATACAGGTCACCAGTTTTTGGACTTTCTTGGAAGAAATTCTCTTTGTTCTGCTCTGCTTTTAAATTGTGGTGCCTTTGCCTCCTCTTAACAAGTACGAGGAACAATATAACTGTTCTCAAATCTGTGGTCCCCACTCAAACCCTAACCAGTATAAGCTAACACAACTATGAAACTGGCCTGGGATCATTTCTTACGTGGTGATTATTTTTTTTCCTCACTTCATATTGGTGTTGTGTCTCTTGGGTCGTTATTCACTAGGAAACTAAAACGGAATCCAACTCTGCAGGCAACGACCTGAACGTGTCTCAATAAGAAACCTTTTGTTTTTCCCCATTGCAAAACATTCTGCGTGATTTGCACTAATGAATACAACCCTGCCCCCCCAAAAACAGTTTTCCTCCCTTCCCTGTTACAGCTAAACCGCTCGTATTGCCTTGGCTCACTCCATAGGCTGAGCTATCGCTGGTTCTGGTGTGTGAAGTGTGAAGGCAGGATTTTGTTCCAGCTCTTAACATACCTAATTTAATTTAGTCTAATCGTGGTCAATAAATCAATTCAAGACCAGGAGTAGTGGATTCATTTTCTTTTAACCTTTTATTTAACTAGGCAAGTCAGTTAAGAACAAATTCTTATTTTCAATGACAACCCACTGTTCCTAGGCCAACTGCCTGTTCAGGGGCAGAACGACAGATTTGTACCTTGTCAGCTTGGGGGTTTGAACTTGCAACCTTCCGGTTACTAGTCCAATGCTCTAACCACTAGGCTACCCTGCCGTGTTTGAGCTGGATCGGGACAAATACCTGCACACACACAACTCTTTTAAGACGAGAGTTGTGTTTCCCCCGGCCTTATCTATAGTCTAGATGAACCTAACGCAGAAATAGCCACCACTCTGTGGTTGTCTGGGTTGAAGACACTGATCTGATGCCCTAATTCACACTAAATGGAGGCTTGAACAGTTCAGCTCGGGTTTGGCCCGATAGTTGTGAATCAAGTGTTTGTTTGTTTTGCTTTCCTGAGAACTGAAACGATAAACAATACTCTTAACATGCCAAATGAATCAACTTTCCCCCCGTTTTTAACTTTGTGTCTGCAATCTGAACTGGGACCCTATTCCATATACAGGTCATTACCTACAGAGTCTAATGTATCACTATGTAGGGAATAGGTTGCCAGTTCAGACAAAGTCTGTGGTTTTCCTGCTTTTGGACCTCTTGAAAGCCAGCTTCTTCTTTTTTTTACACCACATAAAGAAGGCAGAACAAAATAAATCAAATGCATTGAGTTTTTTATTTTTTTTAATAAAATGTTTATGTCTTCAGGCTCTCTTGGTTGAGCTCTGAAAAAAGGGCAGGTCTGACAGCATTGGAGAAAGAAAAGGTCAAGAAATAAAAGTTGGGAGTTGGTTTCTTGTGTCTCTTTTCTTTCCTGTACTTGGTTTGATTCATCATGTTGATTCCTCCTCCACTCAGCCATGTTGACACGAGGGTTGGGGTCCATTCCTCCTCCACCATGTTGACACTAGGGTTGGGGTCCATTCCTCCTCCACCCAGCCATGTTGACACTAGGGTTGGGGTCCAGTCCTCCTCCACCCATCCATGTTGACACTAGGGCTGGGGTCCATTCCTCCTCCACCCAGCCATGTTGACACTAGGGTTGGGGTCCATTCCTCCTCCACCCAGCCATGTTGACACTAGGGTTGGGGTCCAGTCCTCCTCCACCCAGCCATGTTGACACTAGGGTTGGGGTCCATTCCTCCTCCACCCAGCCATGTTGACACGAGGGTTGGGGTCCAGTCCTCCTCCACTCAGCCATGTTGACACTAGGGTTGGGGTCCAGTCCTCCTCCACCCAGCCATGTTGACACTAGGGTTGGGGTCCATTCCTCCTCCACCCAGCCATGTTGACACTAGGGTTGGGGTCCATTCCTCCTCCCCCCAGCCATGTTGACACTAGGGTTGGGGTCCAGTCCTCCTCCACTCAGCCATGTTGACACTAGGGTTGGGGTCCAGTCCTCCTCCACCCAGCCATGTTGACACTAGGGTTGGGGTCCAGTCCTCCTCCACCCAGCCATGTTGACACTAGGGTTGGGGTCCATTCCTCCTCCACCCAGCCATGTTGACACTAGGGTTGGGGTCCATTCCTCCTCCACCCAGCCTTGTTGACACTAGGGTTGGGGTCCAGTCCTCCTCCACTCAGCCATGTTGGCACTAGGGTTGGGGTCCAGTCCTCCTCCACCCAGCCATGTTGACACTAGGGTTGGGGTCCAGTCCTCCTCCACTCAGCCATGTTGGCACTAGGGTTGGGGTCCATTCCTCCTCCACCCAGCCATGTTGACACTAGGGTTGGGGTCCAGTCCTCCTCCACCCAGCCATGTTGACACTAGGGTTGGGGTCCATTCCTCCTCCACCATGTTGACACTAGGGTTGGGGTCCAGTCCTCCTCCACCCAGCCATGTTGACACTAGGGTTGGGGTCCATTCCTCCTCCACCCAGCCTTGTTGACACTAGGGTTGGGGTCCAGTCCTCCTCCACTCAGCCATGTTGGCACTAGGGTTGGGGTCCAGTCCTCCTCCACCCAGCCATGTTGACACTAGGGTTGGGGTCCAGTCCTCCTCCACTCAGCCATGTTGGCACTAGGGTTGGGGTCCATTCCTCCTCCACCCAGCCATGTTGACACTAGGGTTGGGGTCCAGTCCTCCTCCACCCAGCCATGTTGACACTAGGGTTGGGGTCCATTCCTCCTCCACCATGTTGACACTAGGGTTGGGGTCCATTCCTCCTCCACCCAGCCATGTTGACACTAGGGTTGGGGTCCAGTCCTCCTCCACCCAGCCATGTTGACACTAGGGCTGGGGTCCATTCCTCCTCCACTCAGCCATGTTGACACTAGGGTTGGGGTCCATTCCTCCTCCACCCAGCCATGTTGACACTAGGTTTGGGGTCTATTCCTCCTCCACCCAGCCATGTTGACACTAGGGTTGGGGTCCATTCCTCCTCCACTCAGCCATGTTGACACTAGGGTTGGGGTCCATTCCTCCTCCACCCAGCCATGTTGACACTAGGGTTGGGGTCCAGTCCTCCTCCACCCAGCCATGTTGACACTAGGTTTGGGGTCCAGTCCTCCTCCACTCAGCCATGTTGACACTAGGTTTGGGGTCTATTCCTCCTCCACCCAGCCATGTTGACACTAGGGTTGGGGTCCATTCCTCCTCCACTCAGCCATGTTGACACTAGGGTTGGGGTCCATTCCTCCTCCACCCAGCCATGTTGACACTAGGGTTGGGGTCCAGTCCTCCTCCACCCAGCCATGTTGACACTAGGTTTGGGGTCCAGTCCTCCTCCACTCAGCCATGTTGACACTAGGGTTGGGGTCCATTCCTCCTCCACCCAGCCATGTTGACACTAGGGTTGGGGTCCATTCCTCCTCCACTCAGCCATGTTGACACTAGGGTTGGGGTCCATTCCTCCTCCACTCAGCCATGTTGACACTAGGGTTGGGGTCCATTCCTCCTCCACCCAGCCATGTTGACACTAGGGTTGGGGTCCATTCCTCCTCCACACAGCCATGTTGACACTAGGGTTGGGGTCCATTCCTCCTCCACCCAGCCATGTTGACACGAGGGTTGGGGTCCATTCCTCCTCCTCCCATGTTGACACTAGGGTTGGGGTCCATTCCTCCTCCACCCAGCCATGTTGACACAAGGGTTGGGGTCCATTCCTCCTCCACTCAGCCATGTTGACACGAGGGTTGGGGTCCATTCCTCCTCCACCCAGCCATGTTGACACTAGGGTTGGGGTCCATTCCTCATCCACCCAGCCATGTTGACACGAGGGTTGGGGTCCATTCCTCCTCCACCCAGACATGTTGACACGAGGGTTAGGGTCCATTCCTCCTCCACTCAGCCATGTTGACACTAGGTTTGGGGTCCATTTCTCCTCCACCCAGCCATGTTGACACGAGGGTTGGGGTCCAGTCCTCCTCCACCCAGCCATGTTCACACTAGGGTTGGGGTCCATTCCTCCTCCACACAGCCATGTTGACACTAGGGTTGGGGTCCATTCCTCCTCCACCCAGCCATGTTGACACTAGGGTTGGGGTCCATTCCTCCTCCACCCAGCCATGTTGACACTAGGGTTGGGGTCCAGTCCTCCTCCACTCAGCCATGTTGACACTAGGTTTGGGGTCCAGTCCTCCTCCACCCAGCCATGTTGACACGAGGGTTGGGGTCCAGTCCTCCTCCACTCAGCCATGTTGACACTAGGTTTGGGGTCCAGTCCTCCTCCACTCAGCCATGTTGACACTAGGTTTGGGGTCCAGTCCTCCTCCACTCAGCCATGTTGACACTAGGTTTGGGGTCCAGTCCTCCTCCACTCAGCCATGTTGACACGAGGGTTGGGGTCCATTCCTCCTCCACCCAGCCATGTTGACACAAGGGTTGGGGTCCAGTCCTCCTCCACCCAGCCATGTTGACACAAGGGTTGGGGTCCAGTCCTCCTCCACCCAGCCATGTTGACACAAGGGTTGGGGTCCATTTCTCCTCCACCCAGCCATGTTGACACGAGGGTTGGGGTCCATTCCTCCTCCACCCAGACATGTTGACACTAGGGTTGGGGTCCATTCCTCCTCCACCCAGCCATGTTGACACGAGGGTTGGGGTCCAGTCCTCCTCCACTCAGCCATGTTGACACTAGGTTTGGGGTCCATTCCTCCTCCACCCAGCCATGTTGACACTAGGGTTGGGGTCCATTCCTCCTCCACCCAGCCATGTTGACACTAGGGTTGGGGTCCATTCCTCCTCCACCCAGCCATGTTGAC
Source organism: Oncorhynchus kisutch (assembly GCF_002021735.2). Lineage (NCBI taxonomy): Eukaryota > Metazoa > Chordata > Actinopteri > Salmoniformes > Salmonidae > Oncorhynchus > Oncorhynchus kisutch. The sequence goes on from NW_022265924.1 coordinate 147,157, forward strand.
ACGAGGGTTAGGGTCCATTCCTCCTCCACCCAGCCATGTTGACACTAGGGTTGGGGTCCATTCCTCCTCCACCCAGCCATGTTGACACTAGGGTTGGGGTCCATTCCTCCTCCACTCAGCCATGTTGACACTAGGTTTGGGGTCCAGTCCTCCTCCACCCAGCCATGTTGACACGAGGGTTAGGGTCCATTCCTCCTCCACCCAGCCATGTTGACACTAGGGTTGGGGTCCATTCCTCCTCCACCCAGCCATGTTGACACTAGGGTTGGGGTCCATTCCTCCTCCACTCAGCCATGTTGACACTAGGTTTGGGGTCCAGTCCTCCTCCACCCAGCCATGTTGACACGAGAGTTGGGGTCCATTCCTCCTCCACCCAGCCATGTTCACACTAGGTTTGGGGTCCAGTCCTCCTCCACTCAGCCATGTTGACACTAGGTTTGGGGTCCAGTCCTCCTCCACTCAGCCATGTTGACACTAGGTTTGGGGTCCAGTCCTCCTCCACTCAGCCATGTTGACACTAGGTTTGGGGTCCAGTCCTCCTCCACTCAGCCATGTTGACACTAGGTTTGGGGTCAGTAACACAATTCAAAGCCGATTTCATACATAATGTTAACTGGACTAGATGTAGAAAGTTACTTTGAAGAGATGGTGTTTGGGTCTCGGTATATTCAGTGTACTTGTCTACAACTGTTCGCTGTTTGCGGAGCGGCAGGGTAGCCTAGTGGTTAGCGCGGTAACCGGAAGGTTGCAAGTTCAAATCACCGAGCTGACAAGGTACAAATCTGTCGCTCTGCCCCTGAACAGGCAGTTAACCCACTGTTCCTAGACCAGTTAACCCACTGTTCCTAGACCAGTTAACCCACTGTTCCTAGACCAGTTAACCCACTGTTCCTAGACCAGTTAACCCACTGTTCCTAGACCAGTTAACCCACTGTTCCTACCGTCATTGAAAATAAGAATTTTTTCTTAACTGACTTGCCTAGTTAAATAAAGGTAAAATAAATATATATAAGCCTAGTATTAGTATTTTACAGATCGAAAGATGACAAATACATTTATCCACAATCTGCTATGAATAAATCCGGTTCGAGAGTTTCGTTAGCCTAACTAAATATGTTTGATTTAAAGGTGTGACTTCCAGTGTACAGGATTAGATGTTCGTGATTATGGGGTGGCAGGAGCCTAGCGGTTAAACGCATTGGAAAACCATTACAGCGTCTGACTTCAGATGGTCGAAGATGCCCCCTGACTGCTATCGTTGACTTCCATCTGAAATCCTCTGCTTTTGTAAATCAACTTAAATACGCTCAAGGTCTTTCATAAACTTTACAATGGTCATGCACATGTCTGTGATGTTTACTGGGCTGTCGTAACACCCTACATTATATTTTATAATCACCCACCCTGCTTCCTGATAGTCTCAAACACACACTTTGTGACAATGTTCACACACAGTAATAATGCCACCCCAAACCCCCACACTCTTCTGAGCCCGCTGACTCCCAGGGATGGACTACTGTCACCTGCACATGCTCACAGGGTAAAGGTCAGCTCCAAAGCCGGCCCCTTTTTATTTTTAGGTTCTCAGGGGGGTTGCCGGGGCGAAAGATGACACCCTGTTTCTCTAATCAGAGAGAGAGTGAGACGTACTCGTCTGCTTGCTCTGTTCACCAGTGTATCCACGTCCGTGTGCGCGTGTGTAGAATGCAGCCATTTACAAGTATTTCTAACTCCATCGAATAGCCTACTGTGTCTGATATAGACGTCATCAGAGAAGGCCTTTTAACAGGTGTCCAAACACTGTTTAATCCCATCCACATGACATGACCCTCAGGTCTGGGAAACATGAATAAACAGTCGGGAATTAGCCTTGACGCAGGCATACACGTGTGCACAAACGGATCCAACAAACACGCAGTCAAGTGTTGACCGGAGAAATTGTGTTCCGGAGTATTTGTGCAAGCTGCTGGGACTCGGGAGGGACAGCTACCCTTACTGTCATTTAATCTCTCTCTGTGTGTGTGACAGTTTCGCACAAGCTCGTTACGACAAGAGAGAGAGAGAAAATATATATTTACATGGAAAACTCTGGAGAGAGTTGCCATCTCTATAACGTGGTATTGTAAATGACTGCCGTAGTTGACAGGATATTGAACTGTGTGATCAAAAAAACGTTCAGTGCACACTAGACCTGAATTTAGAGCGTTGGAACTGGATTTAGAACTTTGGAACTGGATTTAGAGCTTTTGAACTGGATTTAGAACTTTGGAACTGGATTTAGAACTTTGGAACTGGATTTAGAACTTTTGAACTGGATTTAGAACTTTGGAACTGGATTTAGAGCTTTGGAACTGGATTTAGAATTTTGGAACTGGATTTAGAGCTTTGGAACTGGATTTTAAACGTTGGAACTGGATTTAGAGCTTTGGAACTGGATTTAGAATTTTGGAACGCTCAATTTTTTTATCTCCATAATCCCGATCAAATTCAACCCGTGGATTTATTTTGCGGAGAGAGAGTTTCGGTCTCACTCTCTCAGATTTCCTTGCTGTCAAAGTTTCTATTGGAATTTCTTATCGGATATAATAATCTTGGATTCAAACCATTCTTGTTGTAACCCATAATAAGGGTTCAAATAATGATTTAACTTGAACACCCCATAGGCCTGGGTTATTTAGGGGCAATTCCATTTTCTTTTTTTTGGATCAAAACTTGTTGGCATTGTAACCCTTTCTGGAGTTTTAATGTAACGGTTGAGTTGTTTTATAATGTTATCTAATATTTCACCATATCCCCTTGGCTAGTTTCACAACCCGAACCCAATCATTAGCCTCACATCTCTGAATAACGGTTCTGTTAATAGCTCAATCTGATCGCCTAACACTTGCCGCTCCCACCGGGGTGAGAGTTTCTCTTAACCCCATGATGTTGCTCCTTTCCCCGGTTCTCCTCCTTCTGCTCCGCGGGGTCTTATTCGAGGCTTCGCAGGGCATCATCCAGGACAGCGGCTACTATCACCACAATGACCCGGAACTCGGACTCACCTTTGCCGGCCAAAGAACGGTGTTCGACTCGACAGGTAAAAATGACCCCCGAATGACTGATGGTGACAGTAAGCGTGGACAGCCGTAGCCTAAAAATGCGTCCATACACCCTCATTACCCTGAAGTAAACCCTGCTCCAACATGGATCTAGCAACGCTTGGATAGGTGAAAATCAACGAGTCCACACATGTAGTTGAAACACAACCACTTGAGTCAGATCAGTGCAGATCTGGGTCAAATAGCATTAACACTTTATAATCCTTGAGCTGTGCGTAGTTTGCCCGGTGTAGTGGAACCTGTGGAATATCCCCAGAAGTAAATCAAGACGTAACTAAACTAGCTACATTTGTTTGGCCCAGGTCTGCAGATATTTGATTAATCAAGATAAATTATTCCAACCACAGGGTCCTGAAGCAGTATCTCGCGGAGACAGGGGAGTGACAACCGTTAACCGTTATGCACGTGCTTTCCTCACTCAGCGGTTATCTGAGCTCGGTGTTTAGGAGGAGTCATCAATGTTGAGAAACAAACTGGCATGGTGGAAATGTACCGTTTTAACAACACCTCTTCGGTGACTGGTCCTATCATTCTATAGTCGCTGGGACACATGGCGTTGGGACACATTGAGTTGCAGGACATTGGGCATTGGAGATGGGCGCAGGCGTTGGGACACATTGAGTTGCAGGACATTGGGCATTGGAGATGGGCGCAGGCGTTGGGACACATTGAGTTGCAGGACATTGGGCATTGGGGATGGGCGCAGGCGTTGGGACACATTGAGTTGCAGGACATTGGGCATTGGAGATGGGCGCAGGTGTTGGGACACATTGAGTTGCAGGACATTGGGCATTGAAGATGGGCGCAGGTGTTGGGACACATTGAGTTGCAGGACATTGGGCATTGGAGATGGGCGCAGGTGTTGGGACACATTGAGTTGCAGGACATTGGGCATTGGAGATGGGCGCAGGTGTTGGGACACATTGAGTTGCAGGACATTGGGCATTGGAGATGGGCGCAGGTGTTGGGACACATTGAGTTGCAGGACATTGGGCATTGGAGATGGGCGCAGGTGTTGGGACACATTGAGTTGCAGGACATTGGGCATTGGAGATGGGCGCAGGTGTTGGGACACATTGAGTTGCAGGACATTGGGCATTGGAGATGGGCGCAGGTGTTGGGACACATTGAGTTGCAGGACATTGGGCATTGGAGATGGGCGCAGGTGTTGGGACACATTGAGTTGCAGGACATTGGGCATTGGAGATGGGCGCAGGTGTTGGGACACATTGAGTTGCAGGACATTGGGCATTGGAGATGGGCGCAGGTGTTGGGACACATTGAGTTGCAGGACATTGGGCATTGGAGATGGGCGCAGGTGTTGGGACACATTGAGTTGCAGGACATTGGGCATTGGAGATGGGCGCAGGTGTTGGGACACATTGAGTTGCAGGACATTGGGCATTGGAGATGGGCGCAGGTGTTGGGACACATTGAGTTGCAGGACATTGGGCATTGGAGATGGGCGCAGGTGTTGGGACACATTGAGTTGCAGGACATTGGGCATTGGAGATGGGCGCAGGTGTTGGGACACATTGAGTTGCAGGACATTGGGCATTGGAGATGGGCGCAGGTGTTGGGACACATTGAGTTGCAGGACATTGGGCATTGGAGATGGGCGCAGGTGTTGGGTGGCATGGTTCTCTTGCAGCTGCTTGTAACCAAACATAGTTTAGATGCGGGATGGTTCATCGTAATTGACACATTCAGACGCAGGGAACCACTGGGCGTTGAGAATTGGAGATGAGCACTTCGGCAGGGCAAGGACCAGAGGTGTGGTATGGAGTGGGGCGTGATGATGATGACGGAATTCCGTTGCGACTTAGATGTGTCACTTTAGAATTTAACAAACCATGTAACTCTATCAAGTGTCTTTTTTTCGTGCGCACTACACGATTATGTATACAGGGAATTTCAATCACAGATAAAAGACACAGTAGGTTACTTAAGACAAACGATCAAGAGGAGAGTACAGTACAGAGTAGAGTAGAATATAGTACAGTAGAGGAGAGTACAGTACAGAGTAGAGTAGAATATAGTAGAGGAGAGTACAGTACAGAGTAGAGTAGAATATAGTACAGTAGAGGAGAGTACAGTACAGAGTAGAATATAGTACAGTAGAGTACAGTACAGAGTAGAGTAGAATATAGTACAGTAGAGGAGAGTACAGTACAGAGTAGAGTAGAATATAGTACAGTAGAGGAGAGTACAGTACAGAGTAGAGTAGAATATAGTACAGTAGAGGAGAGTACAGTACAGAGTAGAGTAGAATACAGTAGAATACTGTACTGTGCAGGAGAGTACTGTGCAGGAGAGTACTGTGCAGGAGAGTACTGTACAGGAGAGTACTGTGCAGGAGAGTACTGTGCAGGAGAGTACTGTACAGGAGAGTACTGTGCAGGAGAGTACTGTGCAGGAGAGTACTGTGCAGGAGAGTACTGTGCAGGAGAGTACTGTACAGGAGAGTACTGTGCAGGAGAGTACTGTGCAGGAGAGTACTGTGCAGGAGAGTACTGTGCAGGAGAGTACTGTACAGGAGAGTACTGTACAGGAGAGTACTGTGCAGGAGAGTACTGTGCAGGAGAGTACTGTACAGGAGAGTACTGTGCAGGAGAGTACTGTGCAGGAGAGTACTGTGCAGGAGAGTACTGTACAGGAGAGTACTGTGCAGGAGAGTACTGTGCAGGAGAGTACTGTGCAGGAGAGTACTGTACAGGAGAGTACTGTACAGGAGAGTACTGTACAGGAGAGTACTGTGCAGGAGAGTACTGTACAGGAGAGTACTGTACAGGAGAGTACTGTACAGGAGAGTACTGTGCAGGAGAGTACTGTACAGGAGAGTACTGTGCAGGAGAGTACTGTGCAGGAGAGTACTGTGCAGGAGAGTACTGTGCAGGAGAGTACTGTACAGGAGAGTACTGTGCAGGAGAGTACTGTACAGGAGAGTACTGTACAGGAGAGTACTGTACAGGAGAGTACTGTGCAGGAGAGTACTGTGCAGGAGAGTACTGTACAGGAGAGTACTGTGCAGGAGAGTACTGTAGAGTATAGTTTGGTTCATTACAGTACAGTAACTCTAGTGTGTATTATACTCAAGTGTACAGTACAGTGTAGGACTTAACCAATCATGGACGTCTATGTTTGGGCCAAATCAAGTCTGGACCAAACCTAAAAAAATGACATCTGTAGATGTTGAAATATATATCTGGTCGAGACCGTACCAAAAAAACAAAAACAATTCTGTGGACAAGGCAGACTGGCCACATTTCAACTACTTTTCAACTTCCATGAACATCCGGTGCTGGTCGGTGCTCAGTGACTAAGAACGCAGGCTACAGTAAAATAAAGTTTTAGGAGCAACAACGGCTCAGCCGCGAAGTGGTAGGCCACACAAGCTCACAGAGCGGGTTGTCAAGA
>NW_022265924.1:158674-233847 GCF_002021735.2 Oncorhynchus kisutch
CAAACAGAAACTCAACATCAAGGCTCTGGACGCGGTGCTGTTTGGTGCTCCAATACGTGTGTAGACAGTACACACACCGCACGCACGCACACACACACACACACACACACACACACACACACACACACACACACACACACACACACACACACACACACACACACACCGCACACACACACACACACACACACACACACACACACACACACACACTTTGTGCATTTGCTCATGTCCACTGATTATATTGAAAAGCGCTAAACAAATGAGTTCATCTTTCTCCTCCTCCTCTTCCTCCTCCACTTTCATCATGACTGTCATCATCATTATCCTCATCCTCCTCCTTCCGCTTCTCTCTCCTCCTTCCTCTCCTCCTGCTCCTTCCTCTCTTCCTTCTCTCTCCTACTCCCCTCTCCTGCTCTTTTCTCTCCTCTTCCTCTCTCCTCCTCCTCTCTTCTGCTCCTTCCTCTCCTCCTCCTCTCTTCTACTCCTTCCTCTCCTCCTCTCTTCTGCTTCTTCCTCTCCTCCTCCTCTCTCCTGCTCCTTCCTCTCCTCCTCTCTTCTGCTCCTTCCTCTCCTCCTTCTCTCTCCTCCTCCTCTCTTCTACTCCTTCCTCTCCTCCTCTCTTCTGCTCCTTCCTCTCCTCCTCCTCCTCTCTCCTGCTCCTTCCTCTCCTCCTCTCTTCTGCTCCTTCCTCTCCTCCTCCTCTCTTCTACTCCTTCCTCTCCTCCTCTCTTCTGCTCCTTCCTCTCCTCCTCCTCTCTCCTGCTCCTTCCTCTCCTCCTCTCTTCTGCTCCTTCCTCTCCTCCTTCTCTCTCCTCCTCCTCTCTTCTACTCCTTCCTCTCCTCCTTCTCTCTCCTGCTCCTTCCTCTCCTCCTTCTCTCTCCTGCTCCTTCCTCTCCTCCTCCTCTCTCCTGCTCCTTCCTCTCCTCCTTCTCTCTCCTGCTCCTTCCTCTCCTCCTCCTTTCTCCTCTCTCCTCCTCCTTCTCTCTCCTGCTCCTTCCTCTCCTCCTCCTCTCTCCTGCTCCTTCCTCTCCTCCTTCTCTCTCCACCTCCTCCTCCTCCTCCTCCTCTCCTCTCCTCCTTCAGGCCCACCCCATAACTACATGAAGGACTTGTTGCTGATAGTTTCTGTGATGATGGGTGTAGGAGGCTGCTGGTTCTCCCAGGTCCAGAACAAAGCTTCCAAAGTCCACATCTCCAAGATGATGAAGGACCTGGAGAGTCTGCAGAATGCTGAGCTCAGCCTCAGAGAACTACAGGAACAGTGAGTCTCTATGACTGTGTGTGTATTGAGGGGGGGGGGTGTGTGTGTGTTTGTTGCTAACCTGTATGTGTGGTTGTTTCTAACCTGTGTGTGTGTTTGTTGCTAACCTGTGTGTGTGTTTGCTGCTAACCTGTGTGTGTGTTTGCTGCTAACCTGTGTGTGTGTTTGTTGCTAACCTGTATGTGTGGTTGTTTCTAACCTGTGTGTGTGTTTGTTGCTAACCTGTGTGTGTGTTTGCTGCTAACCTGTGTGTGTGTTTGCTGCTAACCTGTGTGTGTGTTTGTTGCTAACCTGTATGTGTGTTTGCTGCTAACCTGTATGTGTGTTTGTTGCTAACCTGTATGTGTGTTTGCTGCTAACCTGTGTGTGTGTTTGTTGCTAACGCGTATCCCCGTCCTGATACCAGGCTGGAACAGGCCCAGTATGTGTTTGTTGCTATGATACCAGGCTGGAACAGGCCCAGTATGTGTTTGTTGCTATGATACCAGGCTGGAACAGGCCCAGGATGTGTTTGTTGCTATGATACCAGGCTGGAACAGGCCCAGTATGTGTTTGATGCTATGATACCAGGCTGGAACAGGCCCAGTATGTGTTTGTTGCTATGATACCAGGCTGGAACAGGCCCAGTATATGTTTGTTGCTATGATACCAGGCTGGAACAGGCCCAGTATGTGTTTGTTGCTATGATACCAGGCTGGAACAGGCCCAGTATGTGTTTGTTGCTATGATACCAGGCTGGAACAGGCCCAGGAGGAGAAGCGTAACGTGACAGAGGAGAAACAGAACCTGGAGGAGAAGATGAGGGATGAGATCATGGGAGCCCAGGAGGAGGCGCACAGACTCCATCGGCTCAGAGCTGGAGCCGTCAGTCAACTGAGCAGACTGAGATACGCAGAGGAGGAGCTGGAGCAGGTAGAGAACCTAACCTTACCTTACCCTGCCTAACCTTACCCTATCTTACCCTGCCTAACCTTACCCTATCTTACTTTACCTAACCTTACCCTATCTTACTTTACCTAACCTTACCCTATCTTACCCTGCCTAACCTTACCCTATCTTACTTTACCTAACCTTAGCCTATCTTACTTTACCTAACCTTACCCTATCATACCCTACCTAACCTTACCCTACCTAACCTTACCCTATCTTACCTTACCTCACCTTACCCTACCTAACCTTACCCTACCTAACATAACTCTACCTAACCTAGCCTTACCCTACCTAACCTTACCTTACCTTACCTTACCTACCTACCTAACCTAACCCAACCCTACCTAACCTTACCCTACCTAACCTTACCCTACCTAACCCAACCTAACCTTACCCAACCTAACCTTACCTTACCTTACCTAACCTAACCTTACCCAACCTAACCTTACCTTACCTAACCTAACATAACCCTACCTAACCTTACCCTACCTTACCTTACCTTACCTTACCTTACCTTACCTTACCTTACCTTACCTTACCTTACCTACCTAACCTAACCTAACCTGACCTGACCCTACCTAACCTAACCGTAACCTACCTAACCCAACCCTACCTAACCTTACCCTACCTAACCTTACCCTACCTAACTCTACCTAACCCAACCTAACCTTACCCTACCTAACCTAACCTAACCTTACCCTACCTAACCCTACCTAACCCAACCTAACATTACCCTACCTAACCTTACCCTACCTAACCTAACCCTACCTAACCTTACCCTACCTAACCTTACCCTACCCAACTCTACCTAACCCAACCTAACCTTACCCTACCTAACCTTACCCTACCTAACCGTACCCTACCTAACCCAACCCTACCTAACCGTACCCTACCTAACCTTACCCTACCTAACCCTACCTAACCCAACCTAACCTTACCCTACCTAACCCTACCTAACCTTACCCTACCTAAACTTACCCTACCTAAACTTACCCTACCTAAACGTACCTACCTAACCTAACCCTACCCTACCTAACCCTACCTAACCTAACACTACCTAACCTAACACTACCTAACCCTACCTAACCTAACCCTACCGAACACTACCTAACCTAACACTGCCTAACCCTACCTAACCTAACCCTACCAAACACTACCTAACCCTACCTAACCTAACCCTACCTAACCTAACCCTACCTAACACTACCTAACCTAACACTGTCTAACCTAACACTACCTAACACTACCTAACCTAACATAACCCACCTAACCTAACCCTACCTAACCCTACCTTAGCTAACTCTAACTCAGTGTAGGACCCTAACCCTACCTTACCCTACCTAACCCCACCTAACCCTACCTTACCCAACCTAACCCTACCTTAGCTAACTCTAACTCAGTGTAGGACCCTAACCCTACCTAACCCTACCTAACCCTAACTTAGCTAACTCTAACTCAGTGTAGGACCCTAACCCTACCTAACCCTACCTAACCCTACTGTAGCTAACTCAGTGTAGGACCCTAACCCTACCTAACCCTACCTTAGCTAACTCTAACTCATTGTAGGACACTAACCTAACCTAACCCTACCTAACCCTACCTTACCTTACCTAACCCTACCTAACCCTACCTTAGCTAACTCAGTGTAGGACCCTAACCCTACCTAACCCTACCTAACCCTACCTTAGCTAACTCTAACTCAGTGTAGGACCCTAACCCTACCTAACCCTACTGTAGCTAACTCAGTGTAGGACCCTAACCCTACCTAACCCTACCTTAGCTAACTCTAACTCAGTGTAGGACACTAACCTAACCTAACCCTACCTAACCCTACCTTACCTTACCTAACCCTACCTAACCCTACCTTAGCTAACTCAGTGTAGGACCCTAACCCTACCTAACCCTACCTAACCCTACCTTAGCTAACTCTAACTCAGTGTAGGACCCTAACCCTACCTAACCCTACTGTAGCTAACTCAGTGTAGGACCCTAACCCTACCTAACCCTACCTTAGCTAACTCTAACTCAGTGTAGGACACTAACCTAACCTAACCCTACCTAACCCTACCTTACCTTACCTAACCCTACCTAACCCTACCTTAGCTAACTCAGTGTAGGACCCTAACCCTACCTAACCCTACCTAACCCTACCTTAGCTAACTCTAACTCAGTGTAGGACCCTAACCCTACCTAACCCTACCTAACCCTACCTTAACTAACTCTAACTCAGTGTAGGACCCTAACCCTACCTAACCCTACCTTAGCTAACTCTAACTCAGTGTAGGACCCTAACCCTACCTAACCCTACCTAACCCTACCTAACCCTACCTTAACTAACTCTAACTCAGTGTAGGACCCTAATCCTACCTAACCCTACCTAACCCTACCTTAGCTAACTCTAACTCAGTGTAGGACCCTAACCCTACCTAACCCTACCTAACCCTACCTTAACTAACTCTAACTCAGTGTAGGACCCTAACCCTACCTAACCCTACCTAACCCTACCTTAGCTAACTCTAACTCAGTGTAGGACCCTAACCCTACCTAACCCTACCTAACCCTACCTAACCCTACCTTAGCTAACTCTAAATCAATGTAGGAAACAATATCAGTATTGGCTCAAGGCTGGTGGTAAAAACAGTCCATCCATCAATCAAAACCTCTAACCTATTCCTTCTCCTGTGTGTGTGTGTGTGTGTGTGTGTGTGTGTGTGTGTGTGTGTGTGTGTGTGTGTGTGTGTGTGTGTGTACCTGTGTGTACCCATGTGTGCGTGTACCTGTGTGTGTGTCTGTGTGCGTGCCTGTGTGTGTGTGCGTGCCTGTGTGTGTGTGTACCTGTGTGTGTGTGTGTGTGTGTACCTGTGTGTGTGTGTGTGTGTGTACCTGTGTGTGTGTGTGTGTGTGTGTGCGTGTGTGTGTGTGTGTGTACCTGTGTGTGTGTGTGTGTGTGTGTGTGTGTGTGTGTGTGTGTGTGTGTGTGCGTGCCTGTGTGTGTGTGTGTACCTGTGTGTGTGTGTGTGTGTGTGTGTGCATGTTTCTGTGTGCCTGTGTGTCTGTGTGTGTGTGTGCCTGTGTGTGTGTGTGTGTGTGTGTGTGTGCGTGCCTGTGTGTGTGTGTGCCTGTGTGTGTGTGTGTGTGCGTGCCTGTGTGTGTGTGTGTGTGTATCTAGGTTCGGGGAGCATTGAAGAAGGCAGAGAAGGACATGATGGCGTACTGGTCTGTCCCGGAGGCCCTACAGCTCTGGCTACAGCTGACCCACGAGGTGGAGGTGCAGTACTACAACATCAAGAAGCACAGCGCTGAGCTGCAGCTCAACACCGCCAAGGAAGAGGTAGGAGACTACTGATTAGTTGGTTGGTTGGTTGGTTGGTTGGTGGATTAGATGAGTGGGTGGTTGATTTGTTGTTGGATTAGTTGGTTGGTTGGTGGATTAGTTGATTGGTTGGTTGGTGGATTAGTGGGTTGATTGTTTGGTGGATTAGTTGATTAGTTGGTTGGTGGATTAGTTGGTTGGTGGATTAGTTGATTGGTTGGTTGGTGGATTAGTTGATTGGTTGGTTGGTGGATTAGTTGATTGGTTGGTTGGTGGGTTGATTGTTTGGTGGATTAGTTGATTGGTTGGTTGGTTGATTGGTTGGTGGATTAGTTGGTTGGTTGGTTGGTGGGTTGGTTGGTTGGTGGATTAGTTGGTTGGTGGATTAGTTGGTTGGTTGGTTGGTTGGTTGGTGCATTAGTTGGTTGGTTGGTGGATTAGTTGGTTGGTTGGTTGGTGGATTAGTTGGTTGGTTGATTGGTTGGTTGGTTGGTGGATTAGTTGGTTGGTGGATTAGTTGGTTGGTTGGTTGGTGGATTAGTTGGTTGGTGGATTAGTTGGTTGGTGGATTAGTTGATTGGTTGGTTGGTGGATTAGTTGGTTGATTAGTTGGTTGGTTGGTGGATTAGTTGGTTGGTTGGTGGATTAGTTGGTTAGATGGTTGGTGGATTAGTTGATTGGTTGGTTGGTTGGTTGATTGGTTGGTTGGTGGATTAGTTGATTGGTTGGTTGGTTGGTTGATTGGTGGATTAGTTGGTTAGATGGTTGGTGGATTAGTTGGTTGGTTGGTTGATTGGTTGGTGGATTAGTTGGTTGGTTGGTGGATTAGTTGGTTGGTTGGATTAGTTGGTTGGTGGATTAGTTGGTTGGTTGGTTGGTGGATTAGTTGGTTGGTTGGTTGGTGGATTAGTTGATTGGTTGATTGGTTGGTTGGTGGATTGGTTGGTTGGTGGATTAGTTGGTTGGTTGTTGGATTAGTTGGTTGGTGGATTAGTTGGTTGGTGGATTAGTTGGTTGGTTGGTTGGTTGGTGCATTAGTTGGTTGGTTGGTGGATTAGTTGGTTGGTTGGTTGGTGGATTAGTTGGTTGGTTGATTGGTTGGTTGGTTGGTGGATTAGTTGGTTGGTTGGATTAGTTGGTTGGTGGATTAGTTGGTTGGTTGGTTGGTTGGTTGGTGGATTAGTTGGTTGGTTGGTGGATTAGTTGATTGGTTGATTGGTTGGTTGGTGGATTAGTTGGTTGGTTGGTGGATTAGTTGGTTGGTTGTTGGATTAGTTGGTTGGTTGGTGGATTAGTTGGTTGGTTGGTGGATTAGTTGGTTGGTTGGTGGATTAGTTGGTTGGTTGGTGGATTACTTGATTGGTTGGTGGATTAGTTGGTTGGTGGATTAGTTGGTTGGTGGATTAGTTGGTTGGTGGATTAGTTGGTTGATTGGTCCAATACTACAACGTCAAGAAGCACAGTGCTGAGCTACAGCTGGCCACTGCTGAGGAGGAGGTAGGAGAGAGATGTAAACCAATCAATCCGTTTATTGATTCATCAACTGATTGGTTGGTTGGTGACTTCACGTAGGAAGAAAGAACATAGGGGCTGTAATTAACCGCCGGTGTGGACTTGACCAGGATAATGCATTAAACAAGTAATCTATCCTCCATATTAACCCCTGGTGTGGACATGACCAGGATAATGCATTAAACAAGTCATCTATCCTCCATATTAACCCCTGGTGTGGACATGACCAGGATAATGCATTAAACAAGTAATCTATCCTCCATATTAACCCCTGGTGTGGACATGACCAGGATAATGCATTAAACAAGGCATCTATCCTCCATATTAACCCCTGGTGTGGACATGACCAGGATAATTTATAAACTAGTAATCTGTCCTCCATATTAACCCCTGGTGTGGACATGACCAGGATAATGCATTAAACAAGTAACCTATCCTCCATATTAACCCCTGGTGTGGACATGACCAGGATAATGCATTAAACAAGTCATCTATCCTCCATATTAACCCCCGGTGTGGACATGACCAGGATAATGCATTAAACAAGTCATCTATCCTCCATATTAACCCCTGGTGTGGACATGACCAGGATAATGCATTAAACAAGGCATCTATCCTCCATATTAACCCCTGGTGTGGACATGACCAGGATAATTTATAAACTAGTAATCTGTCCTCCATATTAACCCCTGGTGTGGACATGACCAGGATAATGCATTAACCAAGTCATCTATCCTCCATATTAACCCCTGGTGTGGACATGACCAGGATAATGCATTAACCAAGTCATCTATCCTACATATTAACCCCTGGTATGGACATGACCAGGAGGATGTGACCTCATATTAACCCATTGGTCTGTGTATATCCTGTCCAGGCAGAAAAGATCAAGAAGAAGAGGAGTTCCCTCATGGGGACATTCCACGTGGCTCACAGCTCCTCACTGGATGATGTTGACACCAAGATCCTGGAGGCCAAGTGAGAGAGACAGAGAGACACACACACACATTTTTCTATCCTCGGTGGGGGCCTAAAAATGGATTTCCATTCAAAATCATATTTTTCCCAACCTTAACCCCTAAGCTTAAAAGAGCAGGTCCCCACGAGGATAGAAGAACAAGATCTCACACACACACACACACACACACACACACACACACACACACACACACACACACACACACACACACACACACACACACACACACACACACACACACACACACACACACACACATATACACACACACACACACACACACACATACACATACACATATACACACACACACACACACACACAGACAGTGTTAATTTAGTCAACAATAACTATGACAAAAAAATACTCGTCAGCAACCAAAATGTGACGAGACGAAAATTCCACGTTAGACTAATGGACATTTTAATGTGACATGAATCTACTTTTCATCCAATCCTAACAATGCATGTAGAATATGTTTTAATGTAGTCCTCTCATTGGCAGAATTCAAGTTGTGTGATCTGATTGAGCTGATCTGACTGGCTCTCCCACACAGCTCCCAGGCGGTCTCTTCAGTCACTCTTCAGTCTTTTGAACTGATGTGAAGCCAAGACACTGGACTTGTAACTAACCTCAACTCAAAACCTTGTTTACTCTCTTACTTACATTGTAACTAACCTCAACTAGAAACCATGTTTACTCTCTTACTTACATTGTAACTAACCTCACCTAGAAACCATGTTTACTCTCTTACTTACATTGTAACTAACCTCAACTAGAAACCTTGTTTACTCTCTCACTTACATTGTAACTAACCTCAACTAGAAACCATGTTTACTCTCTTACTTACATTGTAACTAACCTCACCTAGAAACCATGTTTACTCTCTTACTTACATTGTAACTAACCTCAACTAGAAACCTTGTTTACTCTCTTACTTACATTGTAACTAACCTCAACTAGAAACCTTGTTTACTCTCTTACTTACATTGTAACTAACCTCAACTAGAAACCTTGTTTACTCTCTTACTTACATGGAGGCTATTTTCTGATTTGATTACATCAGAAGCTCAATTTTCCCATGTTGTGCTGTTGTTCATTCATCTGTACGGTCCACAACTGTGAGTTGCAGTTGGTGTTCTCGTGTTTTTGTGACGGAGTTGACGTGTTTTTTTTGTGACGGAGTTGACGTGTTTTTTTGTGACGGAGTTTACGCGTTTTTTTGTGACGGAGTTGACGTGGTTTTTGTAACAGATTTGACTTCATTGTGTCACGGTAACATACTAAACTAATGTCTGTTGTGTTGACATAGCTGACATGTTACTATATTATAACAGTCTGCACCTGTGTGTTGGATCACAGGAATGCCCTACCAGACGTTAACTAGCTGACGTACACTGGGTTTTTGACATCCCTCACAGGAACGCCCTACCAGACGTTAACTAGCTGACGTAAACTGTGCTTTTGACATCCCTCACAGGAACGCCCTATCAGAAGTCACGGCCTGCCTACGGGAGCGTCTCCACCGCTGGCAACAGATAGAGCGTCTGTGTGGTTTCCCTCTCCTCAGGAACTCTGGCCTGGCCAGCCTGACAGCCACGCTGTATTCAGACTCTAACTGGGTGGCGATGCCCCGGGTGTCTGTACCCACTTTCCCTTCCTGTCATGAAACAATACAAGGCTCTCTGGAGGATCTGATGGAAGACCCCTCAGCATCCATCTTAGGTAGGTTATAGCAATCAGTCGCTCAGTTGGTCAATATAATGAGAATATAATATGGTCATTATTAAGGAGACATGTTTATGCAAACAGATTTACAGCACGGTGAGTGTATGTTTATGGGATCACCGTGGTAATCAATCTCATGCCCATACCTAGTCAAGGGCTTGACGATTAGTTCACATGTTGAATCAGGTGCTCTGGAATAGATCAAACGCATGGAACAGCTGGGGGTCGTAAGGAGAGGTTTGGAACGGCTGTGGGTCCTGAGGAGAGGTTGGGAACAGCTGGGAGTCGTAAGGAGAGGTTGGGAACAGCTGGGAGTCCTAAGGAGAGGTTGGGAACAGCTGGGGTTCCCGAGGAAAGGTTGGAAACAGTTGGGGTTCCTGAGGAGAGATTGGGAACGGCTGGGGGTCCTGAGGAGAGGTTGGTAACGGCTGGGGGTCCTGAGGAGAGGTTTGGAACGGCTGGGGTTTCTGAGGAGAGGATTGGAACAGCTGGGATTCCTGAGGAGAGGTTTGGAACAGCTGGGATTCCTGAGGAGAGGTTGGGAATGTATGGGAGTCCTGAGGAGAGGTTGGGAACAGCTGGGAGTCCTGAGGAGAGGTTTGGAATGGCTGGGGGTCCTGAGGAGAGTTTTGGAACAGCTGGGGTTTCTGAGGAGAGGTTTGGAACAGCTGGGATACCTGAGGAGAGGTTGGGAATGTCTGGGGGTCCTGAGGAGAGGTTTGGGAACGGCTGGGGGTCCTGAGGAGAAGTTGGGAACAGCTAGTTGTCCTGAGGAGAGGTTGGGAACAGCTGGGAGTCCTGAGGAGAGGTTGGAGAACCACTGCCATACCTGATTCAAGGTTTAAGTGATTAGCTGCTTAGTTGAATCAGGTTTAGTTTTATTTTTGCGAGGTTTTCCATTAATTCCCCAATATTGTCCCCAGAATTTGTCCCACATTTTTCGGAGATTTACAAAAAAAGTTATGGGGAATGTTCCCTTCCCTTTGCAACCCTAGTTCCACCAATGAAGCGCTCTCCTCGCTCTCGTGGCTCTACCTCCACTGTGTGTCGTCAACGGCGTTCTGGACACGCCTCCTCTTCCTCTTCCTCATCCTCCTACTCTGACCCTGATATCCTGATTCCTATCCACACCACGCTCCCCTGCTTCGAGGAAGAGGAGCAGATCTTCATCAACGCCCAGTGGAGGGGGTGAGTCGCACAATTTCAATTCAGTCAATTTAGGAAATAAACTGAAGTTCCAATTCGGATTCCAATTTTCTACAATGCTTCTCTGTGTCCACAGATTACAAGGTGACTCATGGTGACACTTACAGTATTTTCAATGTATGATTGAAACTTTGTGAACCTTTATGGAATCTTTGTCTCTCTATATATTTTCCTGTCTCTCCTTCTCCCTCTCCCCCCTCTCTCTCCCCCTCTCTCTCCTTCTCTCTACAGAGATTCTCAGGTAATTTATTCTGACAGGACCCCTCCTGTCAGCAGAAGGTCATCAGAACCTTCCGGAACGGAATCCCCCATTTGTAAGATATCTAGAGAAGAACTGGAAGCTTCCTTGGATGAAGCCACATTGAAGACATCATCTAAAGACGAGTCGGACTCTTCTTCTGTGGACAACACTGCTCCAAGGAAAATGCAAAGAGTCAAAAGTGAGACTTCCATGGACCCCCCCGCCAACGCAGCAGCCAAAAAGGTATTGGGTCATTCGATGGACAACGTCTCAAGGAAGTCATTCAGAGATGAGTGTCACGAGGTTCCGTTGGAGACTCACGTCTCAAAGAAGAGATCTCTTCTATCTACAGACATGATCGGTGTGTCTTTGGACACCGGCTCCAGGCAGATGATGAGAGAGAGCAGGGGAGAAGCCTCATTCAACAACTCCATGAGAGGAAGACCCAGAGAAGAAATGGTGGCGGCCGTTGGAACCCCAACGAGAAGGATATCCCGAGAGGAGGAGGACTTCTTAGCCGACAGCGCTCAGAGGAGGATGGCGATGGCCAGAGACAAACTGACCCTTCATCTGGACTGCAACTCTTCTCACAAGATGCTGAGGAAGAAGATGGAGTTCTCAGTGGAACCACCATCTGCCGCCACGAGGAAGATATCGATAGACGAACACCATGAGATGTGCTCTCACACTAGCAGACGAACAAACAGCGATAAGATTGACAGATCCATAGACACTCCCACTGGGAAGATCTACCCGGACAGGGTCGACAGTACCCCAGAAATCCTCAAACGGAGGATATCCAGGGAGGAGTATGCGGGGTCGTCCCAGTTGGGTCACGATCCCCAGGTTTTGGATTGGGGTCAGTTCGGACAACCTGATCTCACCTTGTCCACACCATGGAAACAAACCCAGACCCCTGACCCTTATACCCCTGACCTGACCGAACTTGTGTATGACGGTATTCTGGAGAAGTCCTGTATCACCCCAGCAACGACCCCTGACCTGCCCCAAAGGATCACGGAAGGAAGAGAGCGAGAAGGGAATCCTCCTGTTCCGCCCCCGAGGAGCTGCCGGTCCCTAAACACGTTGCCCCCGGAGATGAGAGGCGAGAGGCACCAAAAGGACAAAGACAAAAGCACGAAGTCGTCCAAACTCAAGAGCCTTTTTAAGAAGAGGAAAGATCATACCCCAGAACTGCCACAAGGGGGCCTGAACAATCTCTGACCGTTAACTGGAATTTAAACACGTTTTAATGCAAATTCTTTAACCAGGAATTTTCTTGAGGTTATGAAACTCTGGATAAGACCTCAGCCAGGAAAAGCTGAGAGGAAACATAAACATTAGTCTTATAGATTAGATTTTTCAACAAAAAAAATGACACGGACTGTTTGGCTGAGATTACATGTTTGAAAGAAAAAAACATGAGCAATAGGATTGCACATTTTTTTTCAAAGCCAACAAAGACTGATTTTTGAAACCCAGAAAAATAGTGTTCTGGCCGATAAAGCGCAGATTCCCGGACAACATGTTATTTTGGCAATGGCTAGTCAATGGGCAGGTACCAAACTCTTGAGTTGACATAGCAGTCTCTAAAACGGATTAACATACAACACGGAATACTCTGAAAACAGGAACACAGTCGTTGCTATAGTTTCGGTACTATTTTGGTACTACAAAGCAGAATCAATTAACCAGCTATCTTTTAATTAACCATAGTAAACCATCTAACTTTGATAAATAACCAGAAATAACTATTGGTTTTTTGGTTCATTTAAGAAAAGCTAAACTTAAATATGTGTGTCTTTGGTTGTTTAGTCAATTAAACAATGCCCATTTCAAGCTTAAAGCTATTTTCATAACGTTAAAGCAAGTTAGCTGGCTAACTCATTGATCCTGCTTTCATAGTACACCCCTCTGGCTGGATGTCCTCAGAGGGACAGAGAGGATGAAGTGTGTAAGATAACCTATGGTGCCCAAATGTTGTCTCTGCAGGGAAGTCTTAATAAGCAGACCAATGATGGGTGTCCCGTTATAGCTTCGTATGGAAGCAGTGTGATCCCAGACAATGTTTGATCGCCTCCTATGTTCAGCGTTGGGTGTTTTAGAGCTGAGATATTTATTTCTTGACTAGGGAGCATTTCTTCGGAGCTCTTCTCCTGTACGATAGAAGCAACTGTCGTTTATTTGGATTGGGGGGAGTGCTGTTCAATGGTTCCTAGACCTTTTTTTTCTCAGTGCAGTCACAGTGCTGTTCAATGGTTCCTAGACCTTTTTTTTCTCAGTGCAGTCACAGTGCTTCTCAATGGTTCCTAGACATTTTTCTCAGTGCAGTCACAGAGCTTTGCTTGGGGGGAGATTTCTAGTATGTGTACAGATGCAACATTTAGGTTTCCCAGGTTTTCCTTGAATCCTGGTAAGAAGATTCCCAGAATCAAGTTAGTTGAAAAGCGTGTTTATTTATTTTTTTCACTAGGCAAGTCAGTTAAGAACAAATTATTATTTACAATGACGGCCTAGGAACAGTGGGTGAACTGCATTGTTCAGGGGCAGAACGACAGGTTGTTTACCTTGTCAGCTCAGGGATTTGATCTAGCAACCTTTCGGTTAGTGTCCCAACATTCTATAACCACAAGACCTGTTGCTTTTGGTTTCTTTTGTAACTGAGCTTTTTTTAAACAAAATGTATCTAATTTTAATTAGCTTGTTTTTGAGAATTGTTCTGTTCTTTATCTTTGTGGAAGTTCAGTTTTTCTTTTCAAGGTGATTCGTTTACTGGGTTTGAAGTTTGCCTTTGGGGGGATAGTTTCTCAAAACCTTTACGTTAAAAAAAATGTCATGACATCTTTTACTTGTTTGTTAATTAAATCAAATGTATTTTATTGACTGTTTTACAGTCTTGGGTGTCGAGGATAGAGTCAACTATATCTAAAGAATGTCTTGGGTGTCGAGGATAGAGTCAACTATATCTAAAGAATGTCTTGGGTGTCGAGGATAGAGTCAACTATATCTAAAGAATGTCTTGGGTGTCGAGGATAGAGTCAACTATAACTAAAGAAAGTCTTGGGTGTCGAGGATAGAGTCAACTATATCTAAAGAATGTCTTGGGTGTCGAGGATAGAGTCAACTATATCTAAAGAATGTCTTGGGTGTCGAGGATAGAGTCAACTATATCTAAAGAATGTCTTGGGTGTCGAGGATAGAGTCAACTATAACTAAAGAAAGTCTTGGGTGTCGAGGATAGAGTCAACTATATCTAAAGAAAGTCTTGGGTGTCGAGGATAGAGTCAACTATATCTAAAGAATGTCTTGGGTGTCGAGGATAGAGTCAACTATATCTAAAGAATGTCTTGGGTGTCGAGGATAGAGTCAACTATATCTAAAGAATGTCTTGGGTGTCTAGGATAGAGTCAACTATATCTAAAGAATGTCTTGGGTGTCGAGGATAGAGTCAACTATATCTAAAGAATGTCTTGGGTGTCGAGGAGAGAGTCAACTATATCTAAAGAATGTCTTGGGTGTCGAGGATAGAGTCAACTATATCTAAAGAATGTCTTGGGTGTCGAGGATAGAGTCAACTATATCTAAAGACAGTCTTGGGTGTCGAGGATAGAGTCAACTATATCTAAAGAATGTCTTGGGTGTCTAGGATAGAGTCAACTATATCTAAAGAAAGTCTTAAAGGTCCCAGTTAAGGACTAAAGCTCTAAAATACTTAATTGAAAGGAAACTATGTAAGATAATGATGAATTTAAAAAATAATTTTAACAACATTTCAAATGTTTCATTGTTTTGTAAGTATTTATTGCTTAGTGCTTAGTTATATTCTCAAATAAAATGCTAAAACATAGCTACAGATAAAAGGGAATATATTTAATTGTTCTAAAACACCTAGTGGGTGACACACAACTTGAATCAAAAAGACATAAAGCCTAAAGGCTCCATTAACAAAACGATTTTCTAGAAAAACAGCACTGATTTTGAGTGAACACCTCCTTCCATCAGCAAGGGCATTGAAGATGAAACGTGGCTGGGTCTTTCAGCATGACAATGATCCCAAACACACCGCCCGGGCAATGAAGGAGTGGCTCCGTAAGAAGCATTTCAAGGTCCTGGAGTGGCCTAGCCAGTTTCCAGATCTCAACCCCATAGAAAATCTTTGGAGGGAGTTGAAAGTCCGTGTTGCCCAGCAACAGCCCCAAAACATCACTGCTCTAGAGGAGATCTGCATAGAGGAATGGGCCAAAATACCAGCAACAGTGTGTGAAAACCTTGTGAAGACTTACAGAAAATGTTTGACCTCTGTCATTGCCAACAAAGGGTATATAACAAAGTATTGAGATAAACTTTTGTTATTGACCAAATACTTATTTTCCACCATAATTTGCAAATAAATTCATTAAAAATCCAACAATGTGATTTTCTGGATTTTTTCTTCTCATTTTGTCTGTCATAGTTGAAGTGTACCTATGATGAAAATTACAGGCCTCTCTCATCTTTTTAAGTGGGAGAACTTGCACAATTGGTGGCTGACTAAATACTTTTTTGCCCCACTGTATATCTCTCAGGGGACGTAACAACTGCAGTGGTGTCATGGAGACTGACTGGTCTCTGGTTATTTTCAGGCATTCCTCCTGGCTCCTAATATAACAAAAACAAACATTAAAACTAGTACACACATCAACAGATAGTCGTCGTAATCAGTAGGGAAGAACAGACATGTCATTCAGTAAGGGACTGTAACAATATTTTCAGATAAAACACAACACAGAGGACTAGAGGTCAATAGGGCATTAATGATCAATGGAAATAAGTTGTTTTTCAGGTCAACATCTGTGTAGGAATTTCAGTCCAGAACTCATAGCTACACGTCGAGCTTTCATTGGTCCAAATCGTCTATACATTGAGCCTGTAACAGGATACTTGTTTTTTGGCCATTGGCCCAATTTTACTGCAAGGATTTCTAATTGGTCAACCACAGGCTAGACACCCTGTCCCTTTGTTCTGTGGAGGAATCACTGAGGAGAGAATCACCGAGGAGAGAATCACCGAGGAGAGAATCACCGAGGAGAGAATCACTGAGGACAGGGAAGAAGGAACACCGACCATCTACTTCCCAGCATAACATCTATGATTCGTTCTCTTTGAATGAACCACTTTTTTTCTCCCCCTGATTTGTTTCGGGGTTTGTGTTACTGAAGGATAACATCAACTGCTGACAAACACCTTGATACGTAACAAAACTAACTGATATCAGTAGAAATGGAACCCCCCCCCCCCTAATTTCCTTGTGACTCACTGTGTATTTTTCCGACCCAGAAGGCAGCAGGAATGAGGAGCAGGAACAGAGATTTGGAGGTCAGTACCAGGACCCAGCTCAGACCACATTCAGGGGTGTCCTGGTTGTTCTCTGTTTAATGGTGAGGTACATCATCACTGGGCAACTTTCTATGTTCTTTTCAGACCAACCAATCAGTGTGTCCCTTTACACATGACACCAAGTGAAATGGCAATATTGTGTTTACACTGATATTGTTGACATTAAAAAAATCGTATGATGATACAAAGGTTAAACAAATGTTCCTCCATCAATTTTTTTTAAATTTTTATTTTTTAAAAGACATTTATACACTTTTTATATAATTTTATTTTCTCCAAATGAAACCAATCGTTTCAACAGAAACATGTAAATAAGAAGGAGTCTGTTCTCACCAAAGGAAATCCTAGTGGTGATGTTTCCATAGAGGTAGACCTCCAGGTAATACACAACCTCGTCGGATCTCTTCTCCTCTTCTCTCCCCATGGTGCTGCAGGAGTACAGGCCCAGGTCAGACTCAGTGATGGTCTCAATCAGCAAGTCATAGTATCTCAGAGACCGCCTCCATAGGAAGGTGAAGCGTGGGACAGGGCTCTGTAGAGACTTGAAGACAGACACCTCACATGTTTCACTCCCACCAGAACAGTTTCTGATCCAGACTGTTTCTACGTTGTGTCTGATGTCACAGTGAAGAACGACGTTGTCTCCTGGTCTGACTCTCAGCTCCACCTCTGCTGCAGAGATCCCATCCTGACTGGAGGAAACAGCACCTACAGGTAGCAGAGGAACAGTGTTAGGATGAACTGACTGGAGGGAACAGCACCTACAGGTAGCAGAGGAACAGTGTTAGGATGAACTGACTGGAGGAAACAGCACCTACAGGTAGCAGAGGAACAGTGTTAGGATGAACTGACTGGAGGAAACAGCACCTACAGGTAGCAGAGGAACAGTGTTAGGATGAACTGACTGGAGGAAACAGCACCTACAGGTAGCAGAGGAACAGTGTTAGGATGAACTGACTGGAGGAAACAGCACCTACAGGTAGCAGAGGAACAGTGTTAGGATGAACTGACTGGAGGAAACAGCACCTACAGGGAGCAGAGGAACAGTGTTAGGATGAACTGACTGGAGGAAACAGCACCTACAGGTAGCAGAGGAACAGTGTTAGGATGAACTGACTGGAGGAAACAGCACCTACAGGTAGCAGAGGAACAGTGTAACGATCAACGCTATGAAGCTACAACACTGTTAAAGACTAAAAAACAGGCCCCTGACGGCCTAGGAACAGTGGGTTAACTGCATTTACAATACACATGCTCTGCTATGTCATACACAGAATAGATAACTAATACATCTAATTTTTACCTTGAAATAATGGAGAACCATATGTTATCATCTCAAATTGATCAATATAGACCACTAATGTAAAAGTTTACTCACTTAACAGTGTGATCAGAGCGATAAACAGCCTACTCATCCTAGGGTCTGGTGGAGACTGTCTGAGAGTAGCACAGCAGAGGGGTATTTCCACTCCAGCGTAGGAGCATAGAGTTAGAAAGAGGGCCCTCCCCTAGCTTCTGTCATCAAGGTTTCCGTGGACTTCTTCAATGATACTGCCCATTCTACAACCTGCTTTGTGTCAACAAGCGCCCTCTACCCATCTCTATGTGTAGGAGGCCGTCATCATTTAACACCTTTGTTGAACCTCTTGATGCTCGTTTAGTCACTCGTGTAGGAAGCTCACACCACACCTGGGTTCAGATACTATTTGAAATCTTTCAAATACCTTGAGCGTTTGCTCTGGCCTGCCTGGAGTGCCAGATGGTTGCGGTTTGAGACTGTTCTATTGGTCCGTTTAGCCAGGCATGCTCAATCAAGCACCAATTTAACTATTTGAAATTATTTCAAATAGGATTTGAACCCATGTCTGTTCAGACCACATACAGAATAGGTGGAGATTGGTGCTGGACGATGTCCCACTCAAGACAACGTGTTTAAGTTGCTATCTGGTTGCCTGGTGCATGCATGCACACACACACACACACACACACACACACACACACACACACACACACACACACACACACACACACACACACACACACACACACACACACGTAGGCAGGCAAACACACACACACACACACACACACAAAGGGTGTGTTGCAGAGGCTAGGAGGGTGTGGTTTAGATGGTAAGAGGGTGTGATTTAGATGGTAAGAGGGTGTGGTTTAGATGGTAAGAGGGTGTGGTTTAGATGGTGAAGAGGGTGTGGTTTAGATGGTAAGAGGGTGTGGTTTAGATGGTGACAGAGATGACAGTGTACTGGTTGATGAGTTAAAACACAAACTGATATGAGTAGCAGACTAGTCCTGTCACACCGTGTATTTTTCCCAACCAGAAGACAGCAGGAATGAGGAGCTGAAACAGAGCTCTGGAGATCAACACCAGGATCCAGATCAGGTGAAGAGCGTTGGGCCAGTAACCGAAGGGTTGCTGGTTCGGATCCCGGAGCCCGCTAGGTGGTGGCCTCCAGAGCAAATGGATTTTCTATTTTAGATTCAGCTACTAATGTATTTGGTGAATATACCTGTAATAAATATATTTTTTTATCAAATATTATATTGTTCTGTGGTATAATTAACTTGACTTCATTGTGTAACTCTTTTGAGAATGTGATTGAAAGCTTTACTGAGCTACTTTTAGTCAACTTTAACAATAGGCTAGGTGTTTGTATGAAACCATGGAAACTGCTGTTGTTCTGTTCAGCATCTCTGTCTTCCTCTAAAGCCACACCCTTTCAGCATCCATACAGCACCCGTTTCCCTCCAAAACACACCCCTTAGTATCTAAACCACACCCACTTCACGTTCAAAAGACACACCCCAAGCTTCTTAGCCACACGCTCAAATAGAAACCTCTAAAAGGTTTCTGGAGCATTTGTCAAACCGAATAGCCTGACCTCGTCTTCCTCTCAAGACACACCCTCTGGGCATCCAAGACACACCCTCTTTATATCAAGCCACGCCCTCCACACCCCCTTAACACCAACCTCTCTGAAAGGTTGCAAAACTGATTGGCATGACCTGGAAGTGGAAGAACACATAGGACAAGCAGTGAAATAATAACATGTTTTATTAAATCTAATGAAATCAATGTTTATTCAGTCATCAATATAAAAAAAATATTCCAATGAAACAACAACAATTACATTTAATAACAAGAGCTATTTAATCAATTTAATTAATTTAATAATTCCCTGAGTTTAACCCAAAAAAGTGCCAACAGGTGTCAATTTTGACCCCAAATGAGTAAAAATGTTTTCCAAATTTCGAACCCATTTTTTTTTCATCGTAAAATTGTAGAACTTTGTCAAGCACCTAGTTAATGACAAACACAATTTACCTGATGATTTCTGTGTTAATATGGAGGAATGGAAAACAGTCTCTCTTTTGTTTTCTAGTGGTGCAGCTACGCTTTTTTAGTCATTGTTTCTTCTTCTTCTTCAGACTAAGAAGAAATTCAACTCAATAGTACAGTTTGTGATAAAAGCACCACATTTGGTACAGAGCTACTGGTGACTGCCAGAATAATGGAAACATTTGAGTAAATGAGGAATACAAAAGTCTTACTGAAAGCATTGGCTACTGAAGGGGTTCGAGGAGCATAAAAACAATTGAAACCATATACGCCCTAATTAAAACACTTTGTGTTGGTGTTTCCTTTATTTTGGCAATTACCTGTAGATGTATGTATCTTTGTAAGTACCTGAAAAGGTATAGAGCCACCCCAGCGCACATATGGCCCTGGCGCACGTATGGCCCCGGCGCACATATGGCCCTGGTGCACATATGGCCCCAGCGCACATATGGCCCTGGTGCACGTATGGCCCCGGCGCACATATGGCCCAGGCGCACGTATGGCCCCGGCGCACATATGGCCCTGGTGCACATATGGCCCTGGTGCACATATGTCCCCGGCGCACGTATGGCCCAGGCGCACATATGGCCCAGGCGCACGTATGGCCCAGGCGCACGTATGGCCCCGGCGCACGTATGGCCCAGGCGCACGTATGGCCCCAGCGCACGTATGGCCCAGGCGCACGTATGGCCCCGGCGCACGTATTGCCCCGGCGCACGTATGGCCCCGGCGCACGTATGGCCCAGGCGCACGTATGGCCCAGGTGCACGTATGGCCCAGGCGCACGTATGGCCCAGGCGCACGTATGGCCCAGGCGCACGTATGGCCCAGGCGCACGTTTCGTCTATATCGGTGTCCATATTAGGTCGTACCGGTGTGTCAGCCTCTGAGTACTACAGAAACACAACATTTTTGAATGAATAACAGACAAATGTTCATAATATTATAATAATAATAATATAATAATATAATAATAATAATAACAACCACCTCTAACCACTAGTCTACCCTACCACCTCTACACTCTAACCACTAGTCTACCCTACCACCTCTACACTCTAACCACTAGTCTACCCTACCACCTCTACACTCTAACCACTAGTCTACCCTACCACCTCTTCACTCTAACCACTAGTCTACCCTACCTCCTCTACACTCTAACCACTAGTCTACCCTACCACCTCTACACTCTAACCACTAGTCTACCCTACCACCTCTTCACTCTAACCACTAGTCTACCCTACCTCCTCTACACTCTAACCACTAGTCTACCCTACCACCTCTACACTCTAACCACTAGTCTACCCTACCACCTCTACACTCTAACCACTAGTCTACCCTACCTCCTCTACACTCTAACCACTAGTCTACCCTACCACCTCTACACTCTAACCACTAGGCTACCCTACCTCCTCTACACTCTAACCACTAGTCTACCCTACCTCCTCTACACTCTAACCACTAGTCTACCCTACCACCTCTACACTCTAACCACTAGTCTACCCTACCACCTCTACACTCTAACCACTAGTCTACCCTACCACCTCTACACTCTAACCACTAGTCTACCCTACCACCTCTACACTCTAACCACTAGGCTACCCTGCCACCTCTACACTCTAACCACTAGGCTACCCTACCACCTCTACACTCTAACCACTAGGCTACCCTGCCACCTCTACACTCTAACCACTAGTCTACCCTACCACCTCTACACTCTAACCACTAGTCTACCCTACCACCTCTACACTCTAACCACTAGGCTACCCTGCCACCTCTACACTCTAACCACTAGGCTACCCTGCCGCCTCTACACTCTAACCACTAGGCTACCCTACCTCCTCTACACTCTAACCACTAGGCTACGCTGCCGCCTCTACACTCTAACCACTAGGCTACCCTGCCACCTCTACACTCTAACCACTAGGCTACGCTGCCTCCTCTACACGCTAACCACTAGGCTACCCTGCCACCTCTACACTCTAACCACTAGGCTACCCTGCCGCCTCTACACTCTAACCACTAGGCTACCCTACCGCCTCTACACTCTAACCACTAGGCTACCCTGCCACCTCTACACTCTAACCACTAGGCTACCCTGCCGCATCTGATATAAACGATGCAGTACATACTCTGGACATATAGAGGGCTAGGCCTACTGATATAAACGATGCAGTACATACTCTGGACATATAGAGGGCTAGGCCTACTGATATAAACGATGCAGTACATACTCTGGACATATAGAGGGCTAGGCCTACTGATATAAACGATGCAGTACATACTCTGGACATATAGAGGGCTAGGCCTACTGATACAAACGATGCAGTACATAGTCTGGACATATAGAGGGCTAGGCCTACTGATATAAACGATGCAGTACATACTCTGGACATATAGAGGGCTAGGCCTACTGATATAAACGATGCAGTACATACTCTGGACATATAGAGGGCTAGGTCTACTGATATAAACGATGCAGTACATACTCTGGACATATAGAGGGCTAGGCCTACTGATATAAACGATGCAGTACATACTCTGGACATATAGAGGGCTAGGCCTACTGATATAAACGATGCAGTACATACTCTGGACATATAGAGGGCTAGGCCTACTGATATAAACGATGCAGTACATACTCCGGACATATAGAGGCCTACTGATATCACACTGATATAAACGATGCAGTACATACTCTGGACATATAGAGGGCT
Source organism: Oncorhynchus kisutch (assembly GCF_002021735.2). Taxonomy (NCBI): domain Eukaryota; kingdom Metazoa; phylum Chordata; class Actinopteri; order Salmoniformes; family Salmonidae; genus Oncorhynchus; species Oncorhynchus kisutch. The sequence continues at coordinate 181,300 of NW_022265924.1, forward strand.
AGGCCTACTGATATCACACTGATATAAACGATGCAGTACATACTCTGGACATATAGAGGGCTAGCCTACTGATATCACACTGATATAAACGATGCAGTACATACTCTGGACATATAGAGGGCTAGGCCTACTGATATCACACTGATATAAACGATGCAGTACATACTCTGGACATATAGAGGGCTACTGATATCACACTGATATAAACGATGCAGTACATACTCTGGACATATAGAGGGCTAGGCCTACTGATATCACACTGATATAAACGATGCAGTACATACTCTGGACATATAGAGGGCTAGGCCTACTGATATCACACTGATATAAACGATGCAGTACATACTCTGGACATATAGAGGGCTACTGATATCACACTGATATAAACGATGCAGTACATACTCTGGACATATAGAGGGCTAGGCCTACTGATATTACACTGATATAAACGATGCAGTACATACTCTGGACATATAGAGGGCTACTGATATCACACTGATATAAACGATGCAGTACATACTCTGGACATATAGAGGGCTAGGCCTACTGATATCACACTGATATAAACGATGCAGTACATACTCTGGACATATAGAGGGCTAGGCCTACTGATATCACACTGATATAAACGATGCAGTACATACTCTGGACATATAGAGGGCTACTGATATCACACTGATATAAACGATGCAGTACATACTCTGGACATATAGAGGGCTAGGCCTACTGATATTACACTGATATAAACGATGCAGTACATACTCTGGACATATAGAGGGCTACTGATATCACACTGATATAAACGATGCAGTACATACTCTGGACATATAGAGGGCTAGGCCTACTGATATCACACTGATATAAACGATGCAGTACATACTCTGGACATATAGAGGGCTATATGACTCTAACCTATCATAGGATGAATGGTGTAGGTCTATCTAACTCTAACCTATCATAGGATGAATGGTATAGGTCTATCTAACTCTAACCTATCATAGGATGAATGGCATAGGTCTATCTAACTCTAACCTATCATAGGATGAATGGAATAGGTCCATCTAACTCTAACCTATCATAGGATGAATGGTATAGGTCTATCTAACTCTAACCTATCATAGGATGAATGGTATAGGTCTATCTAACTCTAACCTATCATAGGATGAATGGTATAGGTCCATCTAACTCTAACCTATCATAGGATGAATGGTATAGGTCTATCTAACTCTAACCTATCATAGGATGAATGGTATAGGTCCATCTAACTCTAACCTATCATAGGATGAATGGTATAGGTCTATCTAACTCTAACCTATCATAGGATGAATGGTATAGGTCTATCTAACTCTAACCTATCATAGGATGAATGGTATAGGTCTATCTAACTCTAACCTATCATAGGATGAATGGTATAGGTCCATCTAACTCTAACCTATCATAGGATGAATGGTATAGGTCTATCTAACTCTAACCTATCATAGGATGAATGGTATAGGTCTATCTAACTCTAACCTATCATAGGATGAATGGTATAGGTCTATCTAACTCTAACCTATCATATGATGAATGGTATAGGTCTATCTAACTCTAACCTATCATAGGATGAATGGTATAGGTCTATCTAACTCTAACCTATCATAGGATGAATGGTATAGGTCTATCTAACTCTAACCTATCATAGGATGAATGGTATAGGTCTATCTAACTCTAACCTATCATAGGATGAATGGTATAGGTCTATCTAACTCTAACCTATCATAGGATGAATGGTATAGGTCTATCTAACTCTAACCTATCATAGGATGAATGGTATAGGTCTATCTAACTCTAACCTATCATACGATGAATGGTATAGGTCCATCTAACTCTAACCTATCATAGGATGAATGGTATAGGTCTATCTAACTCTAACCTATCATAGGATGAATGGTATAGGTCCATCTAACTCTAACCTATCATAGGATGAATGGTATAGGTCTATCTAACTCTAACCTATCATAGGATGAATGGTATAGGTCCATCTAACTCTAACCTATCATAGGATGAATGGTATAGGTCCATCTAACTCTAACCTATCATAGGATGAATGGTATAGGTCCATCTAACTCTAACCTATCATAGGATGAATGGTATAGGTCTATCTAACTCTAACCTATCATAGGATGAATGGTATAGGTCTATCTAACTCTAACCTATCATAGGATGAATGGTATAGGTCTATCTAACTCTAACCTATCATAGGATGAATGGTATAGGTCTATCTAACTCTAACCTATCATAGGATGAATGGTATAGGTCTATCTAACTCTAACCTATCATAGGATGAATGGTATAGGTCTATCTAACTCTAACCTATCATAGGATGAATGGTATAGGTCTATCTAACTCTAACCTATCATAGGATGAATGGTATAGGTCTATCTAACTCTAACCTATCATAGGATGAATAGTATAGGTCTATCTAACTCTAACCTATCATAGGATGAATGGTATAGGTCCATCTAACTCTAACCTATCATAGGATGAATGGTATAGGTCTATCTAACTCTAACCTATCATAGGATGAATGGTATAGGTCCATCTAACTCTAACCTATCATAGGATGAATGGTATAGGTCCATCTAACTCTAACCTATCATAGGATGAATGGTATAGGTCCATCTAACTCTAACCTATCATAGGATGAATGGTATAGGTCTATCTAACTCTAACCTATCATAGGATGAATGGTATAGGTCTATCTAACTCTAACCTATCATAGGATGAATGGTATAGGTCTATCTAACTCTAACCTATCATAGGATGAATGGTATAGGTCTATCTAACTCTAACCTATCATAGGATGAATGGTATAGGTCCATCTAACTCTAACCTATCATAGGATGAATGGTATAGGTCTATCTAACTCTAACCTATCATAGGATGAATGTTATAGGTCTATCTAACTCTAACCTATCATAGGATGAATGGTATAGGTCTATCTAACTCTAACCTATCATAGGATGAATGGTATAGGTCTATCTAACTCTAACCTATCATAGGATGAATGGTATAGGTCTATCTAACTCTAACCTATCATAGGATGAATGGTATAGGTCTATCTAACTCTAACCTATCATAGGATGAATGGTATAGGTCTATCTAACTCTAACCTATCATAGGATGAATGGTATAGGTCTATCTAACTCTAACCTATCATAGGATGAATGGTATAGGTCTATCTAACTCTAACCTATCATAGGATGAATGGTATAGGTCTATCTAACTCTAACCTATCATAGGATGAATGGTATAGGTCTATCTAACTCTAACCTATCATAGGATGAATGGTATAGGTCTATCTAACTCTAACCTATCATAGGATGAATGGTATAGGTCTATCTAACTCTAACCTATCATAGGATGACTGGTATAGGTCTATCTAACTCTAACCTATCATAGGATGAATGGTATAGGTCTATCTAACTCTAACCTATCATAGGATGAATGGTATAGGTCTATCTAGGTCTATCTAACTCTAACTCTAACCTATCATAGGATGAATGGTATAGGTCTATCTAACTCTAACCTATCATAGGATGAATGGTATAGGTCCATCTAACTCTAACCTATCATAGGATGAATGGTATAGGTCTATCTAACTCTAACCTATCATAGGATGAATGGTATAGGTCCATCTAACTCTAACCTATCATAGGATGAATGGTATAGGTCTATCTAACTCTAACCTATCATAGGATGAATGGTATAGGTCCATCTAACTCTAACCTATCATAGGATGAATGGTATAGGTCCATCTAACTCTAACCTATCATAGGATGAATGGTATAGGTCCATCTAACTCTAACCTATCATAGGATGAATGGTATAGGTCTATCTAACTCTAACCTATCATAGGATGAATGGTATAGGTCTATCTAACTCTAACCTATCATAGGATGAATGGTATAGGTCTATCTAACTCTAACCTATCATAGGATGAATGGTATAGGTCTATCTAACTCTAACCTATCATAGGATGAATGGTATAGGTCTATCTAACTCTAACCTATCATAGGATGAATGGTATAGGTCTATCTAACTCTAACCTATCATAGGATGAATGGTATAGGTCTATCTAACTCTAACCTATCATAGGATGAATGGTATAGGTCTATCTAACTCTAACCTATCATAGGATGAATGGTATAGGTCTATCTAACTCTAACCTATCATAGGATGAATGGTATAGGTCTATCTAACTCTAACCTATCATAGGATGAATGGTATAGGTCCATCTAACTCTAACCTATCATAGGATGAATGGTATAGGTCTATCTAACTCTAACCTATCATAGGATGAATGGTATAGGTCCATCTAACTCTAACCTATCATAGGATGAATGGTATAGGTCTATCTAACTCTAACCTATCATAGGATGAATGGTATAGGTCCATCTAACTCTAACCTATCATAGGATGAATGGTATAGGTCCATCTAACTCTAACCTATCATAGGATGAATGGTATAGGTCCATCTAACTCTAACCTATCATAGGATGAATGGTATAGGTCTATCTAACTCTAACCTATCATAGGATGAATGGTATAGGTCTATCTAACTCTAACCTATCATAGGATGAATGGTATAGGTCTATCTAACTCTAACCTATCATAGGATGAATGGTATAGGTCTATCTAACTCTAACCTATCATAGGATGAATGGTATAGGTCCATCTAACTCTAACCTATCATAGGATGAATGGTATAGGTCTATCTAACTCTAACCTATCATAGGATGAATGGTATAGGTCTATCTAACTCTAACCTATCATAGGATGAATGGTATAGGTCTATCTAACTCTAACCTATCATAGGATGAATGGTATAGGTCTATCTAACTCTAACCTATCATAGGATGAATGGTATAGGTCTATCTAACTCTAACCTATCATAGGATGAATGGTATAGGTCTATCTAACTCTAACCTATCATAGGATGAATGGTATAGGTCTATCTAACTCTAACCTATCATAGGATGAATGGTATAGGTCTATCTAACTCTAACCTATCATAGGATGAATGGTATAGGTCTATCTAACTCTAACCTATCATAGGATGAATGGTATAGGTCTATCTAACTCTAACCTATCATAGGATGAATGGTATAGGTCTATCTAACTCTAACCTATCATAGGATGAATGGTATAGGTCTATCTAACTCTAACCTATCATAGGATGAATGGTATAGGTCTATCTAACTCTAACCTATCATAGGATGAATGGTATAGGTCTATCTAACTCTAACCTATCATAGGATGAATGGTATAGGTCTATCTAACTCTAACCTATCATAGGATGAATGGTATAGGTCCATCTAACTCTAACCTATCATAGGATGAATGGTATAGGTCTATCTAACTCTAACCTATCATAGGATGAATGGTATAGGTCCATCTAACTCTAACCTATCATAGGATGAATGGTATAGGTCTATCTAACTCTAACCTATCATAGGATGAATGGTATAGGTCCATCTAACTCTAACCTATCATAGGATGAATGGTATAGGTCTATCTAACTCTAACCTATCATAGGATGAATGGTATAGGTCCATCTAACTCTAACCTATCATACGATGAATGGTATAGGTCTATCTAACTCTAACCTATCATAGGATGAATGGTATAGGTCCATCTAACTCTAACCTATCATAGGATGAATGGTATAGGTCCATCTAACTCTAACCTATCATAGGATGAATGGTATAGGTCCATCTAACTCTAACCTATCATAGGATGAATGGTATAGGTCTATCTAACTCTAACCTATCATAGGATGAATGGTATAGGTCTATCTAACTCTAACCTATCATAGGATGAATGGTATAGGTCTATCTAACTCGAACCTATCATAGGATGAATGGTATAGGTCTATCTAACTCTAACCTATCATAGGATGAATGGTATAGGTCTATCTAACTCTAACCTATCATAGGATGAATGGTATAGGTCTATCTAACTCTAACCAATCATAGGATGAATGGCATAGGTCCATCTAACTCTAACCTATCATAGGATGAATGGTGCATAGGTCTATCTAACTCTAACCTATCATAGGATGAATGGTGCATAGGTCTATCTAACTCTAACCTATCATAGGATGAATGGCATAGGTCCATCTAACTCTAACCTATCATAGGATGAATGGTGCATAGGTCTATCTAACTCTAACCTATCATAGGATGAATGGTATAGGTCTATCTAACTCTAACCTATCATAGGATGAATGGTATAGGTCTATCTAACTCTAACCTATCATAGGATGAATGGTATAGGTCTATCTAACTCTAACCTATCATAGGATGAATGGTATAGGTCTATCTAACTCTAACCTATCATAGGATGAATGGTATAGGTCTATCTAACTCTAACCTATCATAGGATGAATGGTATAGGTCTATCTAACTCTAACCTATCATAGGATGAATGGTATAGGTCTATCTAACTCTAACCTATCATAGGATGAATGGTATAGGTCTATCTAACTCTAACCTATCATAGGATGACTGGTATAGGTCTATCTAACTCTAACCTATCATAGGATGAATGGTATAGGTCTATCTAACTCTAACCTATCATAGGATGAATGGTATAGGTCTATCTAGGTCTATCTAACTCTAACTCTAACCTATCATAGGATGAATGGTATAGGTCTATCTAACTCTAACCTATCATAGGATGAATGGTATAGGTCCATCTAACTCTAACCTATCATAGGATGAATGGTATAGGTCTATCTAACTCTAACCTATCATAGGATGAATGGTATAGGTCCATCTAACTCTAACCTATCATAGGATGAATGGTATAGGTCTATCTAACTCTAACCTATCATAGGATGAATGGTATAGGTCCATCTAACTCTAACCTATCATAGGATGAATGGTATAGGTCCATCTAACTCTAACCTATCATAGGATGAATGGTATAGGTCCATCTAACTCTAACCTATCATAGGATGAATGGTATAGGTCTATCTAACTCTAACCTATCATAGGATGAATGGTATAGGTCTATCTAACTCTAACCTATCATAGGATGAATGGTATAGGTCTATCTAACTCTAACCTATCATAGGATGAATGGTATAGGTCTATCTAACTCTAACCTATCATAGGATGAATGGTATAGGTCTATCTAACTCTAACCTATCATAGGATGAATGGTATAGGTCTATCTAACTCTAACCTATCATTATCATAGGATGAATGGTATAGGTCTATCTAACTCTAACCTATCATAGGATGAATGGTATAGGTCTATCTAACTCTAACCTATCATAGGATGAATGGTATAGGTCTATCTAACTCTAACCTATCATAGGATGAATGGTATAGGTCTATCTAACTCTAACCTATCATAGGATGAATGGTATAGGTCCATCTAACTCTAACCTATCATAGGATGAATGGTATAGGTCTATCTAACTCTAACCTATCATAGGATGAATGGTATAGGTCCATCTAACTCTAACCTATCATAGGATGAATGGTATAGGTCTATCTAACTCTAACCTATCATAGGATGAATGGTATAGGTCCATCTAACTCTAACCTATCATAGGATGAATGGTATAGGTCCATCTAACTCTAACCTATCATAGGATGAATGGTATAGGTCTATCTAACTCTAACCTATCATAGGATGAATGGTATAGGTCTATCTAACTCTAACCTATCATAGGATGAATGGTATAGGTCTATCTAACTCTAACCTATCATAGGATGAATGGTATAGGTCTATCTAACTCTAACCTATCATAGGATGAATGGTATAGGTCCATCTAACTCTAACCTATCATAGGATGAATGGTATAGGTCTATCTAACTCTAACCTATCATAGGATGAATGGTATAGGTCTATCTAACTCTAACCTATCATAGGATGAATGGTATAGGTCTATCTAACTCTAACCTATCATAGGATGAATGGTATAGGTCTATCTAACTCTAACCTATCATAGGATGAATGGTATAGGTCTATCTAACTCTAACCTATCATAGGATGAATGGTATAGGTCTATCTAACTCTAACCTATCATAGGATGAATGGTATAGGTCTATCTAACTCTAACCTATCATAGGATGAATGGTATAGGTCTATCTAACTCTAACCTATCATAGGATGAATGGTATAGGTCTATCTAACTCTAACCTATCATAGGATGAATGGTATAGGTCTATCTAACTCTAACCTATCATAGGATGAATGGTAAAGGTCTATCTAACTCTAACCTATCATAGGATGAATGGTATAGGTCTATCTAACTCTAACCTATCATAGGATGAATGGTATAGGTCTATCTAACTCTAACCTATCATAGGATGAATGGTATAGGTCTATCTAACTCTAACCTATCATAGGATGAATGGTATAGGTCCATCTAACTCTAACCTATCATAGGATGAATGGTATAGGTCTATCTAACTCTAACCTATCATAGGATGAATGGTATAGGTCCATCTAACTCTAACCTATCATAGGATGAATGGTATAGGTCTATCTAACTCTAACCTATCATAGGATGAATGGTATAGGTCCATCTAACTCTAACCTATCATAGGATGAATGGTATAGGTCCATCTAACTCTAACCTATCATAGGATGAATGGTATAGGTCCATCTAACTCTAACCTATCATAGGATGAATGGTATAGGTCTATCTAACTCTAACCTATCATAGGATGAATGGTATAGGTCTATCTAACTCTAACCTATCATAGGATGAATGGTATAGGTCTATCTAACTCTAACCTATCATAGGATGAATGGTATAGGTCCATCTAACTCTAACCTATCATAGGATGAATGGTATAGGTCTATCTAACTCTAACCTATCATAGGATGAATGGTATAGGTCTATCTAACTCTAACCTATCATAGGATGAATGGTATAGGTCTATCTAACTCTAACCTATCATAGGATGAATGGTATAGGTCTATCTAACTCGAACCTATCATAGGATGAATGGTATAGGTCTATCTAACTCTAACCTATCATAGGATGAATGGTATAGGTCTATCTAACTCTAACCTATCATAGGATGAATGGTATAGGTCTATCTAACTCTAACCTATCATAGGATGAATGGTATAGGTCTATCTAACTCTAACCTATCATAGGATGAATGGTATAGGTCCATCTAACTCTAACCTATCATAGGATGAATGGCATAGGTCTCACTCTGCTGGTATTGATGGATGGTATAGGTCTCACTCTGCTGGTATTGATGGATGGTATAGGTCTCACAATCTGCTGGTATTGATGGATGGTATAGGTCACACTCTGCTGGTATTGATGGATGGTATAGGTCTCACTCTCTGCTGGTATTGATGGATGGTATAGGTCACACTCTGCTGGTATTGATGGATGGTATAGGTCTCACTCTGCTGGTATTGATGGCTGGTATTGGTCTCACACCCTGATGGTATTGATGGATGGTATAGGTCTCACTCTGCTGGTATTGATGGATGGTATAGGTCTCACTCTCTGCTGGTATTGATGGATGGTATAGGTCACACTCTGCTGGTATTGATGGATGGTATAGGTCTCACTCTGCTGGTATTGATGGATGGTATAGGTCACACTCTGCTGGTATTGATGGATGGTATAGGTCTCACTCTGCTGGAATTGATGGATGGTATAGGTCTCACTCTGCTGTTATTGATGGCTGGTATAGGTCTCACACCCTTCTGGTATTGATGTCTGAGTAGGTACTGAAATCAGAGTTCTGGACTGTCTTCTCTTTTGGTCTCTTCTGTCCCTGACGGATATCCAACGAGGCGTAAAACAGGTCTCCTTCCTCCCGAGAGAGCGAGAGAGAGAGAGAGAGAGAGAGAGGGAGAGAGAGAGGGAGAGAGGAGAGAGACAGAGAGAGAGAGAGAGAGAGAGAGAGAGAGAGAAGAGAGAGAGAGGAGAGAGAGAGAGAGAGAGACAGAGAGACAGAAAGCGAGAGAGAGAGAGAGAGAGAGAGAGAGAGAGAGAGAGAGAGAGAGAGAGAGAGAGAGGGAGAGAGAGAGAGACAGAGAGACAGAAAGCGAGAGAGAGAGTTGATTTTATAAATAGTATATTCCTGTAATTGTTATATCATATATTATATTATGTTTAGTTGCTTATTCCATATTTTTTTTAAAGAGTATCCTCGCCACTGATTTGAATAGAGCCCCACAGCGGAGGTGTTATAATACCCATAAAGCCTAGCGGTGGTTCCAATCCTTTTTCCACTATTCATTTTTCCCATAGGTCTTAAAACAAGGCTGTTTAATGTAAAATTGCACAACGTTTTGATAACAGTGTAAATCTCTAAGACAAGGGGACTTTTGTCAATACATTTGCCAGTATTTACCCCCCCCCCCCCCTTAATATGCTGCTAATGTGACTATCATAAAGAACTATGGCGACAGGGTAGCCTAGTGGTTAGAGCGTTGGACTAGGTACTGACAAGGTACAAATCTGTTGTTCTCCCTGAACAGGCAGTTAACCCACTGTCATTGAAATTAAGAATTTGTTCTTAACTGACTAGTTAAATAAAGGGGGAAAACTACAAATGCCATGATGATCTGGGAGAGACTACTGAATTGAGGCAAGGTAAGAATGTCTGGATTAACTATCTAATGTTAGCTGTATTGAGTAATGAATAAATCAAGCTACATTTCTTTAAATGGACAATTCTGTGAACTGTCTTGTGCACGTTTTAAATTGACGCAAAGGTGTCAGCTAGAGATGACGTGCAAGGAGCATGCTGGGAGTTGTAGTCTTGCATGATGTCTACTTTGATGATCATTTGCCTTTTCGAATCTGAGAGTAAACATAGAGATGAATATACTGATAAAAGTCATCTTGTCCGAGAGAGATTTACACGGTTATCAAAATGTCACGCCGACACGAAACACAGCCCTTATTTTATGTGTTTTTGTAAAATGTTTATATGTTTGTTCATTTCCCTATAGGAAAAATGAATGGTGGGTAAACGATTGGAATCATTTCCCTGTTTGACCACTAGGTTTTATGGGTATTATGACACCTCCACTGTGGGGCTCTATACCACTGGATTGCAAAAAAAAAAGAGGTGGACTACAAAACAAGATGGCCGCCTGTTATAGAACTACAACACCCATTTTGACTGTTCATATACAGTACCTTCTCTCTGCTCTCACTTCCCCTGGTGGTCGTCCTGTTCAGAGGATCCTGAGTCCCAGTTGGAGCTGTGGAGTAGAGTTTATTCCAGATAACTACTGAAGGAATACGAACTTTTATGGCTTTATTTTATGTTTTTAACCCCGTAATGATTAAATCTTAGCACTGATGGTAGCGTTATAGTTTTGCTATTTTCACACCGCAATAAGTGGCGGTGGCGCACAAGGGTTTTGATGAATAAACATGTTGTGGGTGTGTCCAGGTGTCAAGTGCTCCATGGCTGAATAATGTGGTTTCGTCAAGTTGTTTATTTACAGCCTTTTCTGTATTCAGTTGGCATCAACTCTAACTCCTTTACAGCGTAGTTCATTAAATAGCCTGTTCCATTTTTAATTAAATTTAATTTAACCTTTATTTAACTAGGCAAATCAGTTAAAGAACATATTCTTATTTACAATGACGGCCTACACCAGGCCAAAACCCTGGAAGTCGCTGGGCCAATTGTGCGCCGCCTTTATGGGACTCTCCAATCACAGCCAGATGGGATACAGACCTGGAATTCGAACTACAGGGACGGTAGTGACGCCTCTTGACCTGAAATGCCTTCAGACGGCTGCGTCACTCGGGAGCCCAAATGTGTTCAACATGGTTCTAAACGCATCACTTTCAATATGTTATAATAATGTAATAATAATAATGTAATAATAATTATAATAATGTAGTAATAATAATGTAATAATAATAATAATAATAATAATGTAATAATAATAATAATGTAATAATAATAATAATGTAATAATAATAATGTAATAATAATGTGATAATACTAATAATAATGTAATAATAATAATAATGTAATAATAATAATAATAATGTAATAATAATAATGCAATAATAATAATGTAATAATAATAATAATAATGTAATAATAATAATAATAATAATAATGTAATAATAATAATGTAATAATAATAATAATAATAATGTAATAATAATAATAATAATAATGTAATAATAACAATAATGTAATAATAATAATAATGTAATAATAATAATAATGTAATAATAATAATAATAATGTAATAATAATAATAATAATGTAATAATAATAATAATAATATAATAATAATAATAATGTAATAATAATAATAATAATAATGTAATAATAATAATAATGTAATAATAATAATAATAATAATGTAATAATTATAATGTAATAATAATAATAATAATGTAATAATAACAATGTAATAATAATAACAATGTAATAATAATAATAATGTAATAATAATAATAATAATAATGTAATAATAATAATAATAATGTAATAATAATAATAATGTAATAATAATGTAATAATAATAATAATAATGTAATAATAATGTAATAATAATAATAATAATGCAATAATAATGTAATAATAATAATAATGGAATAATGGAAATATGCTGACTATAGCATTCACACTGATATAGAGGGCTAGGCCAACTGATATAATGCAGTCTGGACATAACACTGTGTCATCACACTGATATAGAGGGCTAGGCCTACTGATATAATGCAGTCTGGACATAACACTGTGTCATCAAACTGATATAGAGGGCTAGGCCTACTGATATAATGCAGTCTGGACATAACACTGTGTTATCACACTGATATAGAGGGCTAGGCCTACTGATATAATGCAGTCTGGATATAACACTGTGTCATCACACTGATATAGAGGGCTAGGCCTACTGATATAATGCAGTCTGGACATAACACTGTGTCATCACACTGATATAGAGGGCTAGGCCTACTGATATAATGCAGTCTGGACATAACACTGTGTCATCACACTGATATAGAGGGCTAGGCCTACTGATATAATGGACAGGGACATAACACTGTGTCATCACACTGATATAGAGGGCTAGGCCTACTGATATAATGCAGTCTGGACATAACACTGTGTCATCACACTGATATAGAGGGCTAGGCCTACTGATATAATGCAGTCTGGACATAACAGTGTGTCATCACACTGATATAGAGGGCTAGGCCTACTGATATAATGCAGTCTGGAACTAACACTGTGTTTACACACTGATATAGAGGGCTAGGCCTACTGATATAATGCAGTCTGGACATAACACTGTGTTTACACACTGATATAGAGGGCTAGGCCTACTGATATAATGCAGTCTGGACATAACACTGTGTTTACACACTGATATAGGGGGCTAGGCCTACTGATATAATGCAGTCTGGACATAACACTGTGTCATCACACTGATATAGAGGGCTAGGCCTACTGATATAATGCAGTCTGGACATAACACTGTGTCATCACACTGATATAGAGGGCTAGGCCTACTGATATAATGCAGTCTGGACATAACACTGTGTCATCACACTGATATAGAGGGCTAGGCCTACTGATATAATGCAGTCTGGACATAACACTGTGTTTACACACTGATATAGAGGGCTAGGCCTACTGATATAATGCAGTCTGGACATAACACTGTGTCATCACACTGATATAGAGGGCTAGGCCTACTGATATAATGCAGTCTGGACAGGGACATAACACTGTGTCATCACACTGATATAGAGGGCTAGGCCTACTGATATAATGCAGTCTGGACATAACACTGTGTCATCACACTGATATAGAGGGCTAGGCCTACTGATATAATGCAGTCTGGACATAACACTGTGTTTACACACTGATATAGAGGGCTAGGCCTACTGATATAATGCAGTCTGGACATAACACTGTGTCATCACACTGATATAGAGGGCTAGGCCTACTGATATAATGCAGTCTGGACATAACACTGTTTACACACTGATATAGAGGGCTAGGCCTACTGATATAATGCAGTCTGGACATAACACTGTGTCATCACACTGATATAGAGGGCTAGGCCTACTGATATAATGCAGTCTGGACATAACACTGTCATCACACTGATATAGAGGGCTAGGCCTACTGATATAATGCAGTCTGGACAGGGACATAACACTGTGTCATCACACTGATATAGAGGGCTAGGCCTACTGATATAATGCAGTCTGGACATAACACTGTGTCATCACACTGATATAGAGGGCTAGGCCTACTGATATAATGCAGTCTGGACATAACACTGTGTCATCACACTGATATAGAGGGCTAGGCCTACTGATATAATGGACAGGGACATAACACTGTGTCATCACACTGATATAGAGGGCTAGGCCTACTGATATAATGCAGTCTGGACATAACACTGTGTCATCACACTGATATAGAGGGCTAGGCCTACTGATATAATGGACAGGGACATAACACTGTGTTTACACACTGATATAGAGGGCTAGGCCTACTGATATAATGCAGTCTGGACATAACACTGTTAACACACTGATATAGAGGGCTAGGCCTACTGATATAATGGACAGGGACATAACACTGTTTACACACTGATATAGAGGGCTAGGCCTACTGATATAATGCAGTCTGGACAGGGACATAACACTGTGTCATCACACTGATATAGAGGGCTAGGCCTACTGATATAATGCAGTCTGGACAGGGACATAACACTGTTAACACACTGATATAGAGGGCTAGGCCTACTGATATAATGCAGTCTGGACATAACACTGTGTCATCACACTGATATAGAGGGCTAGGCCTACTGATATAATGCAGTCTGGACATAACACTGTTTACACACTGATATAGAGGGCTAGGGCTACTGATATAATGCAGTCTGGACATAACACTGTGTCATCACACTGATATAGAGGGCTAGGCCTACTGATATAATGCAGTCTGGACATAACACTGTGTCATCACACTGATATAGAGGGCTAGGCCTACTGATATAATGCAGTCTGGACATAACACTGTGTCATCACACTGATATAGAGGGCTAGGCCTACTGATATAATGCAGTCTGGACATAACACTGTGTCATCACACTGATATAGAGGGCTAGGCCTACTGATATAATGCAGTCTGGACATAACACTGTTTACACACTGATATAGAGGGCTAGGCCTACTGATATAATGCAGTCTGGACATAACACTGTGTTATCACACTGATATAAAGGGCTAGGCCTACTGATATAATGCAGTCTGGACATAACACTGTGTACACACTGATATAGAGGGCTAGGCCTACTGATATAATGCAGTCTGGACATAACACTGTGTTATCACACTGATATAAAGGGCTAGGCCTACTGATATAATGCAGTCTGGACATAACACTGTGTACACACTGATATAGAGGGCTAGGCCTACTGATATAATGCAGTCTGGACATAACACTGTGTCATCACACTGATATAGAGGGCTAGGCCTACTGATATAATGCAGTCTGGACATAACACTGTGTTATCACACTGATATAGAGGGCTAGGCCTACTGATATAATGCAGTCTGGACATAACACTGTGTCATCACACTGATATAGAGGGCTAGGCCTACTGATATAATGCAGTCTGGACATAACACTGTGTCATCACACTGATATAGAGGGCTAGGCCTACTGATATAATGCAGTCTGGACATAACACTGTGTCATCACACTGATATAGAGGGCTAGGCCTACTGATATAATGGACAGGGACATAACACTGTGTCATCACACTGATATAGAGGGCTAGGCCTACTGATATAATGCAGTCTGGACATAACACTGTGTCATCACACTGATATAGAGGGCAAGGCCTACTGATATAATGCAGTCTGGACATAACAGTGTGTCATCACACTGATATAGAGGGCTAGGCCTACTGATATAATGCAGTCTGGAACTAACACTGTGTTTACACACTGATATAGAGGGCTAGGCCTACTGATATAATGCAGTCTGGACATAACACTGTGTCATCACACTGATATAGAGGGCTAGGCCTACTGATATAATGCAGTCTGGACATAACAGTGTGTCATCACACTGATATAGAGGGCTAGGCCTACTGATATAATGCAGTCTGGAACTAACACTGTGTTTACACACTGATATAGAGGGCTAGGCCTACTGATATAATGCAGTCTGGACATAACACTGTGTTTACACACTGATATAGGGGGCTAGGCCTACTGATATAATGCAGTCTGGACATAACACTGTGTCATCACACTGATATAGAGGGCTAGGCCTACTGATATAATGCAGTCTGGACATAACACTGTGTTTACACACTCATATAGGGGGCTAGGCCTACTGATATAATGCAGTCTGGACATATCACTGTGTCATCACACTGATATAGAGGGCTAGGCCTACTGATATAATGCAGTCTGGACATAACACTGTGTCATCACACTGATATAGAGGGCTAGGCCTACTGATATAATGCAGTCTGGACATAACACTGTGTCATCACACTGATATAGAGGGCTAGGCCTACTGATATAATGCAGTCTGGACATAACACTGTGTTTACACACTGATATAGAGGGCTAGGCCTACTGATATAATGCAGTCTGGACATAACACTGTGTTTACACACTGATATAGAGGGCTAGGCCTACTGATATAATGCAGTCTGGACATAACACTGTGTTTACACACTGATATAGGGGGCTAGGCCTACTGATATAATGCAGTCTGGACATAACACTGTGTCATCACACTGATATAGAGGGCTAGGCCTACTGATATAATGCAGTCTGGACATAACACTGTGTCATCACACTGATATAGAGGGCTAGGCCTACTGATATAATGCAGTCTGGACATAACACTGTGTTTACACACTGATATAGAGGGCTAGGCCTACTGATATAATGCAGTCTGGACATAACACTGTGTTTACACACTGATATAGAGGGCTAGGCCTACTGATATAATGCAGTCTGGACATAACACTGTGTCATCACACTGATATAGAGGGCTAGGCCTACTGATATAATGCAGTCTGGACATAACACTGTGTCATCACACTGATATAGAGGGCTAGGCCTACTGATATAATGCAGTCTGGACATAACACTGTGTTTACACACTGATATAGAGGGCTAGGCCTACTGATATAATGCAGTCTGGACATAACACTGTGTTTACACACTGATATAGAGGGCTAGGCCTACTGATATAATGCAGTCTGGACATAACACTGTGTTTACACACTGATATAGGGGGCTAGGCCTACTGATATAATGCAGTCTGGACATAACACTGTGTCATCACACTGATATAGAGGGCTAGGCCTACTGATATAATGCAGTCTGGACATAACACTGTGTCATCACACTGATATAGAGGGCTAGGCCTACTGATATAATGCAGTCTGGACATAACACTGTGTCATCACACTGATATAGAGGGCTAGGCCTACTGATATAATGCAGTCTGGACATAACACTGTGTTTACACACTGATATAGAGGGCTAGGCCTACTGATATAATGCAGTCTGGACATAACACTGTGTCATCACACTGATATAGAGGGTTAGGCCTACTGATATAATGCAGTCTGGACATAACACTGTGTCATCACACTGATATAGAGGGCTAGGCCTACTGATATAATGCAGTCTGGACATAACACTGTGTCATCACACTGATATAGAGGGCTAGGCCTACTGATATAATGCAGTCTGGACATAACACTGTGTTTACACACTGATATAGAGGGCTAGGCCTACTGATATAATGCAGTCTGGACATAACACTGTGTTTACACACTGATATAGGGGGCTAGGCCTACTGATATAATGCAGTCTGGACATAACACTGTGTCATCACACTGATATAGAGGGCTAGGCCTACTGATATAATGCAGTCTGGCCATAACACTGTGTCATCACACTGATATAGAGGGCTAGGCCTACTGATATAATGCAGTCTGGACATAACACTGTGTTTACACACTGATATAGAGGGCTAGGCCTACTGATATAATGCAGTCTGGACATAACACTGTGTTTACACACTGATATAGAGGGCTAGGCCTACTGATATAATGCAGTCTGGACATAACACTGTGTCATCACACTGATATAGAGGGCTAGGCCTACTGATATAATGCAGTCTGGACATAACACTGTGTCATCACACTGATATAGAGGGCTAGGCCTACTGATATAATGCAGTCTGGACATAACAGTGTGTCATCACACTGATATAGAGGGCTAGGCCTACTGATATAATGCAGTCTGGAACTAACACTGTGTTTACACACTGATATAGAGGGCTAGGCCTACTGATATAATGCAGTCTGGACATAACACTGTGTTTACACACTGATATAGAGGGCTAGGCCTACTGATATAATGCAGTCTGGACATAACACTGTGTTTACACACTGATATAGGGGGCTAGGCCTACTGATATAATGCAGTCTGGACATAACACTGTGTCATCACACTGATATAGAGGGCTAGGCCTACTGATATAATGCAGTCTGGACATAACACTGTGTCATCACACTGATATAGAGGGCTAGGCCTACTGATATAATGCAGTCTGGACATAACACTGTGTCATCACACTGATATAGAGGGCTAGGCCTACTGATATAATGCAGTCTGGACATAACACTGTGTCATCACACTGATATAGAGGGCTAGGCCTACTGATATAATGCAGTCTGGACATAACACTGTGTCATCACACTGATATAGAGGGCTAGGCCTACTGATATAATGCAGTCTGGACATAACAGTGTGTCATCACACTGATATAGAGGGCTAGGCCTACTGATATAATGCAGTCTGGAACTAACACTGTGTTTACACACTGATATAGAGGGCTAGGCCTACTGATATAATGCAGTCTGGACATAACACTGTGTTTACACACTGATATAGAGGGCTAGGCCTACTGATATAATGCAGTCTGGACATAACACTGTGTTTACACACTGATATAGGGGGCTAGGCCTACTGATATAATGCAGTCTGGACATAACACTGTGTCATCACACTGATATAGAGGGCTAGGCCTACTGATATAATGCAGTCTGGACATAACACTGTGTCATCACACTGATATAGAGGGCTAGGCCTACTGATATAATGCAGTCTGGACATAACACTGTGTCATTACACTGATATAGAGGGCTAGGCCTACTGATATAATGCAGTCTGGACATAACACTGTGTTTACACACTGATATAGAGGGCTAGGCCTACTGATATAATGCAGTCTGGACATAACACTGTGTTTACACACTGATATAGAGGGCTAGGCCTACTGATATAATGCAGTCTGGACATAACACTGTGTTTACACACTGATATAGGGGGCTAGGCCTACTGATATAATGCAGTCTGGACATAACACTGTGTCATCACACTGATATAGAGGGCTAGGCCTACTGATATAATGCAGTCTGGACATAACACTGTGTCATCACACTGATATAGAGGGCTAGGCCTACTGATATAATGCAGTCTGGACATAACACTGTGTCATCACACTGATATAGAGGGCTAGGCCTACTGATATAATGCAGTCTGGACATAACACTGTGTTTACACACTGATATAGAGGGCTAGGCCTACTGATATAATGCAGTCTGGACATAACACTGTGTTTACACACTGATATAGAGGGCTAGGCCTACTGATATAATGCAGTCTGGACATAACACTGTGTTTACACACTGATATAGGGGGCTAGGCCTACTGATATAATGCAGTCTGGACATAACACTGTGTCATCACACTGATATAGAGGGCTAGGCCTACTGATATAATGCAGTCTGGCCATAACACTGTGTCATCACACTGATATAGAGGGCTAGGCCTACTGATATAATGCAGTCTGGACATAACACTGTGTTTACACACTGATATAGAGGGCTAGGCCTACTGATATAATGCAGTCTGGACATAACACTGTGTTTACACACTGATATAGAGGGCTAGGCCTACTGATATAATGCAGTCTGGACAAAGCACTGTGTCATCACACTGATATAGAGGGCTAGGCCTACTGATATAATGCAGTCTGGACAGGGACATAACACTGTGTCATCACACTGATATGGAGGGCTAGGCCTACTGATATAATGCAGTCTGGACATAACACTGTGTCATCACACTGATATAGAGGGCTAGGCCTACTGATATAATGCAGTCTGGACATAACACTGTTTACACACTGATATAGAGGGCTAGGCCTACTGATATAATGCAGTCTGGACATAACACTGTGTCATCACACTGATATAGAGGGCTAGGCCTACTGATATAATGCAGTCTGGACATAACACTGTCATTAACACTGATATAGAGGGCTAGGCCTACTGATATAATGCAGTCTGGACAGGGACATAACACTGTGTCATCACACTGATATAGAGGGCTAGGCCTACTGATATAATGCAGTCTGGACATAACACTGTGTCATCACACTGATATAGAGGGCTAGGCCTACTGATATAATGCAGTCTGGACATAACACTGTGTCATCACACTGATATAGAGGGCTAGGCCTACTGATATAATGGACAGGGACATAACACTGTGTCATCACACTGATATAGAGGGCTAGGCCTACTGATATAATGCAGTCTGGACATAACACTGTGTCATCACACTGATATAGAGGGCTAGGCCTACTGATATAATGGACAGGGACATAACACTGTGTTTACACACTGATATAGAGGGCTAGGCCTACTGATATAATGCAGTCTGGACATAACACTGTTAACACACTGATATAGAGGGCTAGGCCTACTGATATAATGGACAGGGACATAACACTGTTTACACACTGATATAGAGGGCTAGGCCTACTGATATAATGCAGTCTGGACAGGGACATAACACTGTGTTATCACACTGATATAGAGGGCTAGGCCTACTGATATAATGCAGTCTGGACAGGGACATAACACTGTTAACACACTGATATAGAGGGCTAGGCCTACTGATATAATGCAGTCTGGACATAACACTGTGTCATCACACTGATATAGAGGGCTAGGCCTACTGATATAATGCAGTCTGGACATAACACTGTTTACACACTGATATAGAGGGCTAGGGCTACTGATATAATGCAGTCTGGACATAACACTGTGTCATCACACTGATATAGAGGGCTAGGCCTACTGATATAATGCAGTCTGGACATAACACTGTGTCATCACACTGATATAGAGGGCTAGGCCTACTGATATAATGCAGTCTGGACATAACACTGTGTCATCACACTGATATAGAGGGCTAGGCCTACTGATATAATGCAGTCTGGACATAACACTGTGTCATCACACTGATATAGAGGGCTAGGCCTACTGATATAATGCAGTCTGGACATAACACTGTTAACACACTGATATAGAGGGCTAGGCCTACTGATATAATGGACAGGGACATAACACTGTGTTATCACACTGATATAGAGGGCTAGGCCTACTGATATAATGCAGTCTGGACATAACACTGTGTCATCACACTGATATAGAGGGCTAGGCCTACTGATATAATGCAGTCTGGACATAACACTGTTTACACACTGATATAGAGGGCTAGGCCTACTGATATAATGCAGTCTGGACATAACACTGTGTTATCACACTGATATAAAGGGCTAGGCCTACTGATATAATGCAGTCTGGACATAACACTGTGTACACACTGATATAGAGGGCTAGGCCTACTGATATAATGCAGTCTGGACATAACACTGTGTCATCACACTGATATAGAGGGCTAGGCCTACTGATATAATGCAGTCTGGACATAACACTGTGTTATCACACTGATATAGAGGGCTAGGCCTACTGATATAATGCAGTCTGGACATAACACTGTGTCATCACACTGATATAGAGGGCTAGGCCTACTGATATAATGCAGTCTGGACATAACACTGTGTCATCACACTGATATAGAGGGCTAGGCCTACTGATATAATGCAGTCTGGACATAACACTGTGTCATCACACTGATATAGAGGGCTAGGCCTACTGATATAATGGACAGGGACATAACACTGTGTCATCACACTGATATAGAGGGCTAGGCCTACTGATATAATGCAGTCTGGACATAACACTGTGTCATCACACTGATATAGAGGGCTAGGCCTACTGATATAATGGACAGGGACATAACACTGTGTTTACACACTGATATAGAGGGCTAGGCCTACTGATATAATGCAGTCTGTACAGGGACATAACACTGTGTCATCACACTGATATAGAGGGCTAGGCCTACTGATATAATGCAGTCTGGACAGGGACATAACACTGTCTCATCACACTGATATAGAGGGCTAGGTTTACTGATATAATGCAGTCTGGACAGGGACATAACACTGTGTCATCACACTGATATAGAGGGCTAGGCCTACTGATATAATGCAGTCTGGACATAACACTGTGTCATCACACTGATATAGAGGGCTAGGCCTACTGATATAATGGACAGGGACATAACACTGTGTCATCACACTGATATAGAGGGCTAGGCCTACTGATATAATGCAGTCTGGACATAACACTGTGTCATCACACTGATATAGAGGGCTAGGCCTACTGATATAATGGACAGGGACATAACACTGTGTTTACACACTGATATAGAGGGCTAGGCCTACTGATATAATGCAGTCTGGACAGGGACATAACACTGTGTCATCACACTGATATAGAGGGCTAGGCCTACTGATATAATGCAGTCTGGACATAACACTGTGTCATCACACTGATATAGAGGGCTAGGCCTACTGATATAATGCAGTCTGGACATAACACTGTGTCATCACACTGATATAGAGGGCTAGGCCTACTGATATAATGCAGTCTGGACATAACACTGTGTCCTCACACTGATATAGAGGGCTAGGCCTACTGATATAATGCAGTCTGGACATAACACTGTGTCATCACACTGATATAGAGGGCTAGGCCTACTGATTAATGCAGTCTGGACATAACACGGTGTCATCACACTGATATAGAGGGCTAGGCCTACTGATATAATGCAGTCTGGACATAACACTGTGTCATCACACTGATATAGAGGGCTAGGCCTACTGATATAATGCATTCTGGACATAACACTGTGTCATCACACTGATATAGAGGGCTAGGCCTACTGATATAATGCAGTCTGGACAGGGACATAACACTGTGTTTTCACACTGATATAGAGGGCTAGGCCTACTGATACAATGCAGTCTGGACATAACACTGTGTCATCACACTGATATAGAGGGCTAGGCCTACTGATATAATGCGGTCTGGATATAACACTGTGTCATCACACTGATATAGAGGGCTAGGCCTACTGATATAATGCAGTCTGGACAGGGACATAACTCTGTGTCATCACACTGATATAGAGGGCTAGGCCTACTGATATAATGCAGTCTGGACATAACACTGTTTACACACTGATATAGAGGGCTAGGCCTACTGATATAATGCAGTCTGGACATAACACTGTGTCATCACACTGATATAGAGGGCTAGGCCTACTGATATAATGCAGTCTGGACATAACACTGTGTCATCACACTGATATAGAGGGCTAGACCTACTGATATAATGCAGTCTGGACATAACACTGTGTTTACACACTGATATAGAGGGCTAGGCCTACTGATATAATGCAGTCTGGACATAACACTGTGTCATCACACTGATATAGAGGGCTAGGCCTACTGATATAATGCAGTCTGGACATAACACTGTGTCATCACACTGATATAGAGGGCTAGGCCTACTGATATAATGCAGTCTGGACATAACACTGTTAACACACTGATATAGAGGGCTAGGCCTACTGATATAATGGACAGGGACATAACACTGTGTTTACACACTGATATAGAGGGCTAGGCCTACTGATATAATGCAGTCTGGACAGGGACATAACACTGTGTCATCACACTGATATAGAGGGCTAGGCCTACTGATATAATGCAGTCTGGACAGGGACATAACACTGTGTCATCACACTGATATAGAGGGCTAGGCCTACTGATATAATGCAGTCTGGACATAACACTGTGTCATCACACTGATATAGAGGGCTAGGCCTACTGATTAATGCAGTCTGGATATAACACTGTGTCATCACACTGATATAGAGGGCTAGGCCTACTGATATAATGGACAGGGACATAACACTGTGTTTACACACTGATATAGAGGGCTAGGCCTACTGATATAATGCAGTCTGGACATAACACTGTTAACACACTGATATAGAGGGCTAGGCCTACTGATATAATGGACAGGGACATAACACTGTTTACACACTGATATAGAGGGCTAGGCCTACTGATATAATGCAGTCTGGACAGGGACATAACACTGTGTTATCACACTGATATAGAGGGCTAGGCCTACTGATATAATGCAGTCTGGACAGGGACATAACACTGTTAACACACTGATATAGAGGGCTAGGCCTACTGATATAATGCAGTCTGGACATAACACTGTGTCATCACACTGATATAGAGGGCTAGGCCTACTGATATAATGCAGTCTGGACATAACACTGTTTACACACTGATATAGAGGGCTAGGGCTACTGATATAATGCAGTCTGGACATAACACTGTGTCATCACACTGATATAGAGGGCTAGGCCTACTGATATAATGCAGTCTGGACATAACACTGTGTCATCACACTGATATAGAGGGCTAGGCCTACTGATATAATGCAGTCTGGACATAACACTGTGTCATCACACTGATATAGAGGGCTAGGCCTACTGATATAATGCAGTCTGGACATAACACTGTGTCATCACACTGATATAGAGGGCTAGGCCTACTGATATAATGCAGTCTGGACATAACACTGTTAACACACTGATATAGAGGGCTAGGCCTACTGATATAATGGACAGGGACATAACACTGTGTTATCACACTGATATAGAGGGCTAGGCCTACTGATATAATGCAGTCTGGACATAACACTGTGTCATCACACTGATATAGAGGGCTAGGCCTACTGATATAATGCAGTCTGGACATAACACTGTTTACACACTGATATAGAGGGCTAGGCCTACTGATATAATGCAGTCTGGACATAACACTGTGTTATCACACTGATATAAAGGGCTAGGCCTACTGATATAATGCAGTCTGGACATAACACTGTGTCATCACACTGATATAGAGGGCTAGGCCTACTGATATAATGCAGTCTGGACATAACACTGTGTACACACTGATATAGAGGGCTAGGCCTACTGATATAATGCAGTCTGGACATAACACTGTGTCATCACACTGATATAGAGGGCTAGGCCTACTGATATAATGCAGTCTGGACATAACACTGTGTTATCACACTGATATAGAGGGCTAGGCCTACTGATATAATGCAGTCTGGACATAACACTGTGTCATCACACTGATATAGAGGGCTAGGCCTACTGATATAATGCAGTCTGGACATAACACTGTGTCATCACACTGATATAGAGGGCTAGGCCTACTGATATAATGCAGTCTGGACATAACACTGTGTCATCACACTGATATAGAGGGCTAGGCCTACTGATATAATGGACAGGGACATAACACTGTGTCATCACACTGATATAGAGGGCTAGGCCTACTGATATAATGCAGTCTGGACATAACACTGTGTCATCACACTGATATAGAGGGCTAGGCCTACTGATATAATGGACAGGGACATAACACTGTGTTTACACACTGATATAGAGGGCTAGGCCTACTGATATAATGCAGTCTGTACAGGGACATAACACTGTGTCATCACACTGATATAGAGGGCTAGGCCTACTGATATAATGCAGTCTGGACAGGGACATAACACTGTCTCATCACACTGATATAGAGGGCTAGGTTTACTGATATAATGCAGTCTGGACAGGGACATAACACTGTGTCATCACACTGATATAGAGGGCTAGGCCTACTGATATAATGCAGTCTGGACATAACACTGTGTCATCACACTGATATAGAGGGCTAGGCCTACTGATATAATGGACAGGGACATAACACTGTGTCATCACACTGATATAGAGGGCTAGGCCTACTGATATAATGCAGTCTGGACATAACACTGTGTCATCACACTGATATAGAGGGCTAGGCCTACTGATATAATGGACAGGGACATAACACTGTGTTTACACACTGATATAGAGGGCTAGGCCTACTGATATAATGCAGTCTGGACAGGGACATAACACTGTGTCATCACACTGATATAGAGGGCTAGGCCTACTGATATAATGCAGTCTGGACATAACACTGTGTCATCACACTGATATAGAGGGCTAGGCCTACTGATATAATGCAGTCTGGACATAACACTGTGTCATCACACTGATATAGAGGGCTAGGCCTACTGATATAATGCAGTCTGGACATAACACTGTGTCCTCACACTGATATAGAGGGCTAGGCCTACTGATATAATGCAGTCTGGACATAACACTGTGTCATCACACTGATATAGAGGGCTAGGCCTACTGATTAATGCAGTCTGGACATAACACGGTGTCATCACACTGATATAGAGGGCTAGGCCTACTGATATAATGCAGTCTGGACATAACACTGTGTCATCACACTGATATAGAGGGCTAGGCCTACTGATATAATGCATTCTGGACATAACACTGTGTCATCACACTGATATAGAGGGCTAGGCCTACTGATATAATGCAGTCTGGACAGGGACATAACACTGTGTTTTCACACTGATGTAGAGGGCTAGGCCTACTGATACAATGCAGTCTGGACATAACACTGTGTCATCACACTGATATAGAGGGCTAGGCCTACTGATATAATGCAGTCTGGACATAACACTGTGTCATCACACTGATATAGAGGGCTAGGCCTACTGATATAATGCAGTCTGGACATAACACTGTGTCATCACACTGATATAGAGGGCTAGGCCTACTGATATAATGCAGTCTGGACATAACACTGTGTCATCACACTGATATAGAGGGCTAGGCCTACTGATATAATGCAGTCTGGACATAACACTGTGTCATCACACTGATATAGAGGGCTAGGCCTACTGATATAATGCGGTCTGGATATAACACTGTGTCATCACACTGATATAGAGGGCTAGGCCTACTGATATAATGCAGTCTGGACAGGGACATAACTCTGTGTCATCACACTGATATAGAGGGCTAGGCCTACTGATATAATGCAGTCTGGACATAACACTGTTTACACACTGATATAGAGGGCTAGGCCTACTGATATAATGCAGTCTGGACATAACACTGTGTCATCACACTGATATAGAGGGCTAGGCCTACTGATATAATGCAGTCTGGACATAACACTGTGTCATCACACTGATATAGAGGGCTAGGCCTACTGATATAATGCAGTCTGGACATAACACTGTGTTTACACACTGATATAGAGGGCTAGGCCTACTGATATAATGCAGTCTGGACATAACACTGTGTTTACACACTGATATAGAGGGCTAGGCCTACTGATATAATGCAGTCTGGACATAACACTGTGTCATCACACTGATATAGAGGGCTAGGCCTACTGATATAATGCAGTCTGGACATAACACTGTGTCATCACACTGATATAGAGGGCTAGGCCTACTGATATAATGCAGTCTGGACATAACACTGTGTCATCACACTGATATAGAGGGCTAGGCCTACTGATATAATGCAGTCTGGACATAACACTGTTAACACACTGATATAGAGGGCTAGGCCTACTGATATAATGGACAGGGACATAACACTGTGTTTACACACTGATATAGAGGGCTAGGCCTACTGATATAATGCAGTCTGGACAGGGACATAACACTGTGTCATCACACTGATATAGAGGGCTAGGCCTACTGATATAATGCAGTCTGGACAGGGACATAACACTGTGTCATCACACTGATATAGAGGGCTAGGCCTACTGATATAATGCAGTCTGGACATAACACTGTGTCATCACACTGATATAGAGGGCTAGGCCTACTGATTAATGCAGTCTGGATATAACACTGTGTCATCACACTGATATAGAGGGCTAGGCCTACTGATTAATGCAGTCTGGACATAACACTGTTTACACACTGATATAGAGGGCTAGGCCTACTGATATAATGCAGTCTGGACATAACACTGTGTCATCACACTGATATAGAGGGCTAGGCCTACTGATATAATGCAGTCTGGACATACCACTGTTTACACACTGATATAGAGGGCTAGGCCTACTGATATAATGCAGTCTGGATATAACACTGTGTCATCACACTGATATAGAGGGCTAGGCCTACTGATATAATGCAGTCTGGATATAACACTGTGTCATCACACTGATATAGAGGGCTAGGCCTACTGATATAATGCAGTCTGGACATAACACTGTGTCATCACACTGATATAGAGGGCTAGGCCTACTGATATAATGCAGTCTGGACATAACACTGTGTCATCACACTGATATAGAGGGCTAGGCCTACTGATATAATGCAGTCTGGACATAACACTGTGTCCTCACACTGATATAGAGGGCTAGGCCTACTGATATAATGGACAGGGACATAACACTGTGTCATTACACTGATATAGAGGGCTAGGCCTACTGATATAATGCAGTCTGGACAGGGACATAACACTGTGTCATCACACTGATATAGAGGGCTAGGCCTACTGATATAATGCAGTCTGGACATAACACTGTGTTTACACACTGATATAGAGGGCTAGGCCTAATGATATAATGCAGTCTGGACATAACACTGTGTCATCACACTGATATAGAGGGCTAGGCCTACTGATATAATGGACAGGGACATAACACTGTGTTATCACACTGATATAGAGGGCTAGGCCTACTGATATAATGCAGTCTGGACATAACACTGTGTCATCACACTGATATAGAGGGCTAGGCCTACTGATATAATGCAGTCTGGACATAACACTGTTTACACACTGATATAGAGGGCTAGGCCTACTGATATAATGCAGTCTGGATATAACACTGTGTCATCACACTGATATAGAGGGCTAGGCCTACTGATATAATGCAGTCTGGACATAACACTGTGTCATCACACTGATATAGAGGGCTAGGCCTACTGATATAATGCAGTCTGGATATAACACTGTGTCATCACACTGATATAGAGGGCTAGGCCTACTGATATAATGCAGTCTGGACATAACACTGTGTCATCACACTGATATAGAGGGCTAGGCCTACTGATATAATGCAGTCTGGACATAACACTGTGTCATCACACTGATATAGAGGGCTAGGCCTACTGATATAATGCAGTCTGGACATAACACTGTGTCCTCACACTGATACAGAGGGCTAGGCCTACTGATATAATGGACAGGGACATAACACTGTGTCATTACACTGATATAGAGGGCTAGGCCTACTGATATAATGCAGTCTGGACAGGGACATAACACTGTGTCATCACACTGATATAGAGGGCTAGGCCTACTGATATAATGCAGTCTGGACATAACACTGTGTTTACACACTGATATAGAGGGCTAGGCCTAATGATATAATGCAGTCTGGACATAACACTGTGTCATCACACTGATATAGAGGGCTAGGCCTACTGATATAATGGACAGGGACATAACACTGTGTTATCACACTGATATAGAGGGCTAGGCCTACTGATATAATGCAGTCTGGACATAACACTGTGTCATCACACTGATATAGAGGGCTAGGCCTACTGATATAATGGACAGGGACATAACACTGTGTTATCACACTGATATAGAGGGCTAGGCCTACTGATATAATGCAGTCTGGACATAACACTGTGTCATCACACTGATATAGAGGGCTAGGCCTACTGATATAATGCAGTCTGGACATAACACTGTTTACACACTGATATAGAGGGCTAGGCCTACTGATATAATGCAGTCTGGATATAACACTGTGTCATCACACTGATATAGAGGGCTAGGCCTACTGATATAATGCAGTCTGGACATAACACTGTGTCATCACACTGATATAGAGGGCTAGGCCTACTGATATAATGCAGTCTGGACATAACACTGTTTACACACTGATATAGAGGGCTAGGCCTACTGATATAATGCAGTCTGGACATAACACTGTGTCATCACACTGATATAGAGGGCTAGGCCTACTGATATAATGCAGTCTGGACATAACACTGTGTTTACACACTGATATAGAGGGCTAGGCCTACTGATATAATGCAGTCTGGACATAACACTGTGTCATCACACTGATATAGAGGGCTAGGCCTACTGATATAATGCAGTCTGGACATAACACTGTTTACACACTGATATAGAGGGCTAGGCCTACTGATATAATGCAGTCTGGACATAACGCTGTTTACACACTGATATAGAGGGCTAGGCCTACTGATATAATGCAGTCTGGACATAACACTGTGTCAACACACTGATATAGAGGACAACGCCACGTCTTTAATCAGTTCAATGGTATTACAGGACTCGTTCTCAGAGTAGAACAGCACTGAGCCTCTCGGAGGACAACGCCACGTCTTTAATCAGTTCAATGGTATTACAGGACTCGTTCTCAGAGCAGAACAGCACTGAGCCTCTCGGAGGACAACGCCACATCTTTAATCAGTTCAATGGGATTACAGGACTCGCTCTCAGAGTGGAACAGCACTGAGCCTCTCGGAGGACAGCACCACGTCTTTAATCAAGTCAATGGTATTACAGGACTCGTTCTCAGAGTAGAACAGCACTGAGCCTCTCGGAGGACAACGCCACGTCTTTAATCAGTTCAATGGGATTACAGGACTCGCTCTCAGAGCAGAACAGCACTGAGCCTCTCGGAGGACAACGCCACGTCTTTAATCAGTTCAATGGGATTACAGGACTCGCTCTCAGAGTGGAACAGCACTGAGCCTCTCGGAGGACAACGCCACGTCTTTAATCAGTTCAATGGGATTACAGGACTCGCTCTCAGAGTAGAACAGCACTGAGCCTCTCGGAGGACAACGCCACGTCTTTAATCAGTTCAATGGGATTACAGGACTCGTTCTCAGAGTAGAACAGCACTGAGCCTCTCGGAGGACAACGCCACGTCTTTAATCAGTTCAATGGGATTACAGGACTCGCTCTCAGAGTATAACAGCACTGAGCCTCTCAGGGGACAACGCCACGTCTTTAATCAGTTCAATGGGATTACAGGACTCGCTCTCAGAGCAGAACAGCACTGAGCCTCTCGGAGGACAACGCCACGTCTTTAATCAGTTCAATGGGATTACAGGACTCGCTCTCAGAGCAGAACAGCACTGAGCCTCTCGGAGGACAACGCCACGTCTTTAATCAGTTCAATGGGATTACAGGACTCGCTCTCAGAGCAGAACAGCACTGAGCCTCTCGGAGGACAACGCCACGTCTTTAATCAGTTCAATGGGATTACAGGACTCGCTCTCAGAGCAGAACAGCACTGAGCCTCTCGGAGGACAACGCCACGTCTTTAATCAGTTCAATGGGATTACAGGACTCGCTCTCAGAGCGGAACAGCTGACAGGCATATTCAAGGTTGAATTCAAATCCATCACATCAACAAACTGAACGGGTGAATGAGTTCATGCTATAAAAAGAGTGAAAGAGCACATACTGCTATTAATAATTAAGTTAGTTTACCTGTTGTTCTGCAGAAGAAGTAGACACAGGTGGAGGAGAGGAGAGAGGAGAGCAGACACAGGACACAGACTGAACAGCAACATCCAACACAGTCCACAGTCTACATCAGGGGAGGAGGACTCAGTTGGACTGATTTCTGGACATAAACACAAGCATAAATTAAGGAACTTGTCTCTCATTTAGATCCTTTTTTCCGGCATCACAACTTCTGTAAATATATATTTTGGGGCATTATGTTTCTTACATAATGAAAGTCTGGTCATGACACTTCCATTGTCAGATATGAGGATTTCTATTGTATCGCTTCAACCCCTTCAAAGTTCATCAACTTCTTCTTCAAACTCCCACAGTAGTAGAGTCCCAGTAGAGTCTAATTCCTCCTTTACCTCCATCATCCACTACCTTGTTCTCCTTAGTCCCACAGTAGTAGAGTCCCTGGTGCAGGGATGTTCTCAATCAGTAGATCATAGAACTGCTGTGAACGCCACAGGAAATAGAAGTGAGGAACAGGTTTGTTCATTATATCCTGGTTTGAAACACTGAAATGACCCCCGTTCACAATGGAGCTCATTCTGTGCCAATGTGTTTTATCACGGTGTTTGACGTCACAGTAGAGAGTGATGTTGTCTCCTGGTCTGACTCTCAGCTCTACCTCTGCTGCAGAGATCCCATCCTGACTGGAGGAAACAGCACCTACAGGTAGCAGAGGAACAGTGTTAGGATGAACGGACTGGAGGAAACAGCACCTACAGGTAGCAGAGGAACAGTGTTAGGATGAACTGACTGGAGGAAACAGCACCTACAGGTAGCAGAGGAACAGTGTTAGGATGAACTGACTGGAGGAAACAGCACCTACAGGTATCAGAGGAACAGTGTTAGGATGAACTGACTGGAGGAAACAGCACCTACAGGTAGCAGAGGAACAGTGTTAGGATGAACTGACTGGAGGAAACAGCACCTACAGGTAGCAGAGGAACAGTGTTAGGAAAAACTACACATTTTGTTCATCATAAACATTCTCTACATACAGAAATATAGCAAACAGTCATCAAACATCTCAATAACACATCTAGTCATAAAACCACATGAAGGAATCAGATATCAGGCAGCTATTAGACCCAGTAAAACAAACAAGTTTAAATCCCTGAGCTGACAAGGTACAAAACTGTCGTTCTGCCCCTGAAAAGGCAGTTAACCCACTGTTCCCTAATAGGCCGTCATTGAAAATAAGAATTTGTTCTTATCTGACTTGCCTAGTTAAATAAAGGTACAATTTAAAAAAATGAATCATGGTCAAAGTCAACCTACTGCAACATCATTAAACACACCATGAAGAACCAAACACTAATGTTGATGTCACTTTGATCCTTGACAGAGAAGACTTGAGACAGAGACCTATCTTGAGACAGAGGCCTATCATGAGACAGAGACCTATCTTGAGACAGAGACCTATCTTGAGACAGAGCCCTGTCTTGAGACAGAGACCTATCTTGAGACAGAGGCCTATCATGAGACAGAGACCTATCATGAGACAGAGACCTATCATGAGACAGAGGCCTATCATGAGACAGAGGCCTATCTTGAGACAGAGGCCTATCATGAGACAGAGGCCTATCTTGAGACAGAGGCCTATCATGAGACAGAGACCTATCATGAGACAGAGGCCTATCATGAGACAGAGGCCTATCATGAGACAGAGGCCTATCTTGAGACAGAGGCCTATCTTGAGACAGAGAAGACTTGAGACAGAGACCTATCTTGAGACAGAGGCCTATCATGAGACAGAGACCTATCTTGAGACAGAGACCTATCTTGAGACAGAGACCTATCTTGAGACAGAGCCCTGTCTTGAGACAGAGGCCTATCTTGAGACAGAGGCCTATCATGAGACAGAGACCTAGCTTGAGACAGAGCCCTGTCTTGAGACAGAGGCCTATCTTGAGACAGAGGATAAGGCTGGTCTCTATACCAGTATCCTGTTAGTATTAATGTTGGATTGATCTTGAGACAGAGGATAAGGCTGGTCTCTATACCAGTATCCTGTTAGTATTAATGTTGGATTGATCTTGAGACAGAGGATAAGGCTGGTCTCTATACCAGTATCCTGTTAGTATTAATGTTGGATTGATCTTGAGACAGAGGATAAGGCTGGTCTCTATACCAGTATCCTGTTAGTATTAATGTTGGATTGATCTTGAGACAGAGGATAAGGCTGGTCTCTATACCAGTATCCTGTTAGTATTAATGTTGGATTGATCTTGAGACAGAGGATAAGGCTGGTCTCTATACCAGTATCCTGTTAGTATTAATGTTGGATTGATCTTGAGACAGAGGATAAGGCTGGTCTCTATACCAGTATCCTGTTAGTATTAATGTTGGATTGATCTTGAGACAGAGGATAAGGCTGGTCTCTATACCAGTATCCTGTTAGTATTAATGTTGGATTGATCTTGAGACAGAGGATAAGGCTGGTCTCTATACCAGTATCCTGTTAGTATTAATGTTGGATTGATCTTGAGACAGAGGATAAGGCTGGTCTCTATACCAGTATCCTGTCAGTATTAATGTTGGATTGATCTTGAGACAGAGGATAAGGCTGGTCTCTATACCAGTATCCTGTTAGTATTAATGTTGGATTGATCTTGAGACAGAGGATAAGGCTGGTCTCTATACCAGTATCATGTTAGTATTAATGTTGGATTGATCTTGAGACAGAGGATAAGGCTGGTCTCTATACCAGTATCCTGTTAGTATTAATGTTGGATTGATCTTGAGACAGAGGATAAGGCTGGTCTCTATACCAGTATCCTGTTAGTATTAATGTTGGATTGATCTTGAGACAGAGGATAAGGCTGGTCTCTATACCAGTATCCTGTTAGTATTAATGTTGGATTGATCTTGAGACAGAGGATAAGGCTGGTCTCTATACCAGTATCCTGTCAGTATTAATGTTGGATTGATCTTGAGACAGAGGATAAGGCTGGTCTCTATACCAGTATCCTGTTAGTATTAATGTTGGATTGATCTTGAGACAGAGGATAAGGCTGGTCTCTATACCAGTATCCTGTCAGTATTAATGTTGGATTGATCTTGAGACAGAGGATAAGGCTGGTCTCTATAGCAGTATCCTGTCAGTATTAATGTTGGATTGATCTTGAGACAGAGGATAAGGCTGGTCTCTATACCAGTATCCTGTCAGTATTAATGTTGGATTGATCTTGAGACAGAGGATAAGGCTGGTCTCTATACCAGTATCCTGTTAGTATTAATGTTGGATTGATCTTGAGACAGAGGATAAGGCTGGTCTCTATACCAGTATCCTGTTAGTATTAATGTTGGATTGATCTTAAGACAGAGGATAAGGCTGGTCTCTATACCAGTATCCTGTTAGTATTAATGTTGGATTGATCTTGAGACAGAGGATAAGGCTGGTCTCTATACCAGTATCCTGTCAGTATTAATGTTGGATTGATCTTGAGACAGAGGATAAGGCTGGTCTCTATACCAGTATCCTGTTAGTATTAATGTTGGATTGATCTTGAGACAGAGGATAAGGCTGGTCTCTAAACCAGTATCCTGTTAGTATTAATGTTGGATTGATCTTGAGACAGAGGATAAGGCTGGTCTCTATACCAGTATCCTGTTAGTATTAATGTTGGATTGATCTTGAGACAGAGGATAAGGCTGGTCTCTATACCAGTATCCTGTCAGTATTAATGTTGGATTGATCTTGAGACAGAGGATAAGGCTGGTCTCTATACCAGTATCCTGTCAGTATTAATGTTGGATTGATCTTGAGACAGAGGATAAGGCTGGTCTCTATACCAGTATCCTGTCATTATTAATGTTGGATTGATCTTGAGACAGAGGATAAGGCTGGTCTCTATACCAGTATCCTGTCAGTATTAATGTTGGATTGATCTTGAGACAGAGGATAAGGCTGGTCTCTATACCAGTATCCTGTTAGTATTAATGTTGGATTGATCTTGAGACAGAGGATAAGGCTGGTCTCTATACCAGTATCCTGTTAGTATTAATGTTGGATTGATGAAATGATGAACATCCAGTAATCATAACATTTAAAACCTGATCTGCATTAACTATTTCATGAATCACAAAATGTTTATTTAAGGCCTTTCCAATCTTGGACACCCTGAATTGAAGTCAGCCAGAAACTACAAGCAGAAACTACAATATCCATGATGCTCTGGAGAGGATGTGATGGTTCAGCTGTGTCTATTCTCTTAATGTCTTTTTGTTCAGGATTAGTTGGAAAACAAATGGGACACATACAGAGTGAGAAATGCACTCAGTGTGAAATGTGAGTTTATCATCAGCAGCACCATGGATGAACAACTATTTATAACTTGGATGTCCTCTCTTCCTCAGGCCAAACAGTAGACAGAGACACACAGACACACAGACAGCACCATGGCAACAGCAACAGGAAGTGTGGGTTTCCTGTGTACTGAGTGTGTCTTCTCAGCCAATCAGTGACCAACTCTTATATGAGTACTGTAATGCCAACATCATAATATCAGATGATCAACATTAGTAGTGGTCAATGTATGTTTATGAGTATATATAAATAATGTGGATATGTGGGAGGGTTTCTACATATGATTACATATCATGTATTGTCCTATACATTGGGGCAAAAAAGGTATTTGGTCAGCCACCAATTGTGCAAGTTCTCCCACTTAAAAATATGAGAGAGGCCTGATTATGGGAGGCCTGGGCTTTAGGTCTTAGGGGAGGTCTGAGGGGTTAAGGGAAGAGAGGTCTTCCAATCTGAGTGGAGCTCTGTTTCTATGGTTACCTCCAGAGCTCTGTTTCTCGGGTTACCTCCAGAGCTCTGTTTCTCTGGTTAACCTCCAGAGCTCTGTTTCTCTGGTTACCTCCAGAGCTCTGTTTCTCTGGTTAACCTCCAGAGCTCTGTTTCTCTGGTTACCTCCAGAGCTCTGTTTCTCTGGTTACCTCCAGAGCTCTGTTTCTATGGTTACCTCCAGAGCTCTGTTTCTCTGGTTAACCTTCCAGAGCTCTGTTTCTCTGGTTACCTCCAGAGCTCTGTTTCTCTGGTTAACCTCCAGAGCTCTGTTTCTCTGGTTACCTCCAGAGCTCTGTTTCTCTGGTTACCTCCAGAGCTCTGTTTCTCTGGTTAACCTCCAGAGCTCTGTTTCTCTGGTTACCTCCAGAGCTCTGTTTCTCTGGTTACCTCCAGAGCTCTGTTTCTCTGTTTATTGGTATGGATTTACTATGTTGTATTGACGTAGTGTTAATGTCTGATTTATAGTTGGTGAATGTACCTGTAATAAATATCTTTTTGGAATAAAATAAACATTTTCAGAGATTATAATGTTCTGTGGCATAATTCACCTGATCACTATGTAACTCTGTTGATAATGTGGTTGAATGCTTTACTGAGCTACTTTTAGTCAACTTTAACAGAAGGCAATGTGTATGAAACCATGGAAACTGCTGTGATTCTGTTCAGCATCTGTCTTCCTCTAAAGCCACACCCTTTAGTATCTAAGCCACACACCTCTTAGCTTTTAAGCCACACCCTCTTAGCCTATAAACCACACCCTTGTCTAGTCTAAGCCAACCCTCTTAGTATATGAGCCTCTCCTACTAACCTATAAACCACACCCTTGTCTAGTCTAAGCCAACCCTCTTAGTATATGAGCCTCTCCTACTAACCTATAAACCACACCCTTGTCTAGTCTAAGCCACACCCTCTTAGTATATGAGCCTCTCTTACTAACCTATAAGCCACACCCTTGTCTAGTCTAAGCCACACCCTCTTAGTATATGAGCCTCTCCTACTAACCTATAAGCCACACCTACTAAGACTACAAGCCACACCCTCAAACAGAAACCTATCTGAAAGGTTGCTGGAGCCTTTTCAAACAGAATCACCTGACCTTAACATTAAGGAGACTGTAGTTAACATGGAGGAGACTGTAGTTAACATGGAGGAGACTGTAGTTAACATGGAGGAGACTGTAGTTAACATGGCGGAGACTGTAGTTAACATGGAGGAGACTGTAGTTAACATGGAGGAGACTGTAGTTAACATGGAGGAGACTGTAGTTAACATTGAGGAGCCTGTAGTTAACATGGAGGAGACTGTAGTTAACATGGAGGAGACTGTAGTTAACATGGAGGAGCCTGTAGTTAACATGGAGGAGACTGTAGTTAACATGGAGGAGACTGTAGTTAACATGGAGGAGACTGTAGTTAACTTGGAGGAGACTGTAGTTAACATGGAGGAGACTGTAGTTAACATGGAGGAGCCTGTAGTTAACATGGAGGAGACTGTAGTTAACATGGAGGAGACTGTAGTTAACATGGAGGAGACTGTAGTTAACATGGAGGAGACTGTAGTTAACATGGAGGAGACTGTAGTTAACATGGAGGAGCCTGTAGTTAACATGGAGGAGACTGTAGTTAACATGGAGGAGACTGTAGTTAACATGGAGGAGACTGTAGTTAACATGGAGGAGACTGTAGTTAACATGGAGGAGACTGTAGTTAACATGGAGGAGACTGTAGGGCATTATTTCCCAAACTTGGTCCTGGGGACCCCAAGAAGTGCCTGTGCCACCTACTTAGCCTATAAAATGTGTGTTCGAACAGCCATCAAAACCCAAATTTAAAATGCAACTTAAATATTTGTTTTGTCATAATATGTCCACAAACTCTTCTGAACTGTTTCCTCTGGGAAGCATGCGGACACCTTTGGCCTCCTACTAACCTATAAACCACACCTACTAACCTATAAACCACACCCACTAACCTATAAACCACACCTACTAACCTATAAACCACACCTACTAACCTATAAGCCACACCTACTAACCTATAAGCCACACCTACTAACCTATAAACCACACCTACTAACATATAAGCCACACCTACTAACCTATAAACCACACCTACTAACCTGTAAGCCACACCTACTAACCTATAAACCACACCTACTAACCTGTAAGCCACACCTACTAACCTATAAACCACACCTACTAACCTATAAACCACACCTACTAACCTATAAGCCACACCTACTAACCTATAAGCCACACCTACTAACATATTAACCACACCTACTAACCTATAAGCCACACCTACTAACCTATAAGCCACACCTACTAACCTATAAACCACACCTACTAACCTATAAGCCACACCTACTAACCTATAAGCCACACCCACTAACCTATAAGCCACACCTACTAACCTATAAGCCACACCCCCGAACACAGACCTCCCTGAGAGGTTGCTGGAGCCTCGTCAGACTGAATGACATGACATTGAACTGGAAGAGACCATAGTGTCCTCAACTCTGGTCCTCCAAGCCAGTTCCACTGTGTTTTTTCACTGTTCCCTTCTTTCTAATCCGGGATTGGTTAAGACCTGTGATACCAGGTGGGTGGAATTAATGATCAGGTAGAACAGAGAACCAGCAGGCTAAGAACCTCGTAGGGTCAGAGTTCAATACCCCTGACGTAGAGGGAGAGAATTACATAATGAAATCAAATCTAATGAAACTGAATCAATATTTATTGAGAATTACTTTTAAAACACATCAATAAACTGCAATACAATGATAAACCAACAATGAAACTTCCAAACTGAAACTATATCAAAAGATATTGAAATATATTCCCTGAGCTTAAAAACAACATTTTAAAATAACTGTTGTTATTATTATTAAAAGGTAAATTGTGTGAATGAAAGAATACAGACGACAGTAAAAAATATACGAGTACAAAAACATAATAACTGATACGATCACAGCTGTAATACCTTGTCCTCCCTGATCAATAATGGTATTGATGACTGTTATTGGTTTCACTCTGCTGGTATTGATGGATGGTATAGGTCTCACACTGCTGGTATTGATGGATGGTATAGGTCTCACTCTACTGGTATTGATGGATGGTACAGGTCTCACTCTACTGGTATTGAGAGATGGCATAGGTCTCATACTCTGCTGGTATTGATGGATGGTATAGGTCTCACACTGCTGGTATTGATGGCTGGTATAGGTCTCACTCTTCTGG
Source organism: Oncorhynchus kisutch (assembly GCF_002021735.2). Taxonomy (NCBI): domain Eukaryota; kingdom Metazoa; phylum Chordata; class Actinopteri; order Salmoniformes; family Salmonidae; genus Oncorhynchus; species Oncorhynchus kisutch. The sequence continues at coordinate 221,155 of NW_022265924.1, forward strand.
TATTGATGAATGGTTTATGTCTCACATCCGGCTGGTATTGATGGCTGGTATAGGTCTCACACTCTGCAGGTATAGGTCTCACACTCTACTGGTATTGATAGATGGCATAGGTCTCACTCTGCTGGTATTGATGGATGGCATATGTCTCACTCTGCTGGTACTGATGGATGGTATAGGTCTCACACTCTACTGGTATTGATAGATGGCATAGGTCTCACTCTGCTGGTATTGATGGATGGTATAGGTCTCACACTCTACTGGTATTGATGGATGGTATAGGTCTCACTCTGCTGGTATTGATGGATGGTATAGGTCTCACACTCTGCAGGTATAGGTCTCACACTGCTGGTATTGATGGATGGTATAGGTCTCACACTCTGCAGGTATAGGTCTCACACTGCTGGTATTGATGGCTGGTATAGGTCTCAAACCCTGCTGGTATTGGTGGATGGTATAGGTCTAACACTCTGCTGGTATTGATGGATGGTACAGGTCTCACACTCTGCTGGTATTGATGACTGGTATAGGTCTCACACTGCTGGTATTGATGGCTGGTATAGGTCTCAAACCCTGCTGGTATTGGTGGATGGTATAGGTCTCAAACCCTGCTGGTATTGATGGATGGTACAGGTCTCACACTCTGCTGGTATTGATGACTGGTATAGGTCTCACACTGCTGGTATTGATGGCTGGTATAGGTCTCAAACCCTGCTGGTATTGGTGGATGGTATAGGTCTCACACTCTGCTGGTATTGATGGATGGTACAGGTCTCACACTCTGCTGGTATTGATGACTGGTATAGGTCTCACACTGCTGGTATTGATGGCTGGTATAGGTCTCAAACCCTGCTGGTATTGGTGAATGGTATAGGTCTCAAACCCTGCTGGTATTGGTGGATGGTATAGGTCTCACACTCTGCTGGTATTGATGGATGGTACAGGTCTCACACTCTGCTGGTATTGATGACTGGTATAGGTCTCACACTGCTGGTATTGATGGCTGGTATAGGTCTCAAACCCTGCTGGTATTGGTGGATGGTATAGGTCTCAAACCCTGCTGGTATTGATGGCTGGTATAGGTCTCACAATGCTGGTATTGATGGATGGTATAGGTCTCACTCTGCTGGTATTGATGGCTGGTATAGGTCTCAAACCCTGCTGGTATTGGTGGATGGTATAGGTCTCAAACCCTGCTGGTATTTATGGCTGGTATAGGTCTCACACTGCTGGTATTGATGGATGGTATAGGTCTCACACTCTGCTGGTATTGATGGATGGTATAGGTCTCAAACCCTGCTGGTATTGGTGGATGGTATAGGTCTCAAACCCTGCTGGTATTGATGGATGGTACAGGTCTCACACTCTGCTGGTATTGATGACTGGTATAGGTCTCACACTCTGCTGGTATTGATGGCTGGTATAGGTCTCACTCTGATGGTATTGATGGATGGTATAGGTCTCACACTCTGCTGGTATTGATGGCTGGTATAGGTCTCACACTCTGCTGGTATTGATGTCTGAGTAGGTACTGAAGTCTGAGTTCTTGGTTCTCTTCTTCTTCTTTGGTCTCCTCTGTCCCTGACGGATATCCAACGAGGCGTAACACAAGTCTCCTTCCTCCTGACAGACAGAGAGAGAGAGAGAGATTGTGAGAGATAGAGACAGAAGAAGAGGCAGAGATAGAGTCAGAAGGAGAGAGAGAAAGAGAGAGATTATTTAAATATTCTGTTAATATTATTGAAATATAAACATTAAGATTATACAATATGTTTTGTTGCTATCTCTCTTCTGTTTTTAGTTATTATAAATGCATTTGAAAAAATACTATGTGAATAGCGTAGGGTTACCAAACACGTGGACTCCAAATCAAGATGGCCACCCAAAATAAAACTACAACACCCACTCTGACTGTAGTCTGCTCTCTGCTGTCACTTCCCCTGGTGGTCGTCCTGTTCAGAGGAACCTGAGTCTCAGTTGGAGCTGCAGAGGAAGAGTTATCAACATTAAAACACCAAGTTTGAGGTTAAACTAGGACACATCAGTTAAAAGTTAGTAGATGTTTACATATTGTTGTTAAAATCGTAGGTAATTATTTAAATAATATGTTAGACTGATTAGTATTACCCAGACTTAAAACATGAATGAGTGATAAGTGAATGCTGACTGAGGGAGTGAGTTTACCTGTTGTTCTGCAGAAGGAGTAGACACAGGTGGAGGAGAGGAGAGAGGAGAGGAGAGCAGACACAGGACACAGACTGAACAGCAACATCCAACACAGCCCACAGTCTACAGGAGGAGGGGAGGAGGAGGAGGACTCAGGAGGACTGGTTTCTGGACACAACATTAAACAGAAACAGAACTACACTATTAGAAACAATCAAGACCTTCTCAATGATATATTGATAGTCATGACTCTTGGTTGTTTAAACATGAATTTGAGGAGACATTTGATGAGTTTAGATTAGTCTCAGAGGGTACATTCAAAATAAGTTGCATTCTTTGGCGTTCCTCCCAACTCAACCTCTCGTTAAAGGAACCCAGACACACCAATACTGATACAATATTAATAACACCAAAGATACAGACAGAAGATAAAGACAGAATTATAACTGTTCTTACCAAGTGAAATCCTAGTGGTGATGTTTCCATAGTGGTACAACTCTTTCTGTTCAATTCCTCCTTTACCTCCATCATCCACTACCTGGTTCTCCACAGTCCCACAGTAGTAGAGTCCCAGGTCAGATTCAGTGATGTTCTCAATCAGTAGATCATAGGAGTTGTTAGAGGGGTTCCACAACACATTATATCCAGGGAAACGGTTGGAATTATCAGACATTTCCTGAAGATTTTGGTAAACGTTGTAAATTGAAATAACTAGAGGAGGCTGGTACCTGTGAGAACAGTTCCTATTCCACATAATGTGAACTCCAGTAGTTATGATACAGTCACAGTAGAGAGTGATGTTGTCTCCTGGTCTGACTCTCAGCTCCACCTCTGCTGCAGAGATCCCATCCTGACTGGAGGAAACAGCACCTACAGGTAGCAGAGGAACAGTGTTAGGATGAACTGACTGGAGGAAACAGCACCTACAGGTAGTAGAGGAACAGTGTTAGGATGAACTGACTGGAGGAAACAGCACCTACAGGTAGCAGAGGAACAGTGTTAGGATGAACTGACTGGAGGAAACAGCACCTACAGGTAGCAGAGGAACAGTGTTAGGATGAATCACAGAATGTCACTTTGACATCATAAACTTCTTCCACATGAAAATATTAACGTCATGTATTTACCACAGTCATCACAATATCACAATAATAACATAACACATCTGTTCAACCATAAAACCACATCTTGTAATCATCTATCATCCAGCTATAAGGCCCAGTAAAAAAGTTACTCACATAAGAATGTAATCAGAGCGACACACAGCCTGTCCATCTCGTGGTCTGATGGTCTGATGGTGACTGTCAGAGAGTAGCTCGGTCTTTGAGGAACAAGGTCTTTGCTGCGTATTTCCGTGTTCTTGACTAGATGTACTTTACCATGAAAGGACATACGAGCAGCGATTGGTTCGATCGAGTGGAAAGTTTTCAGCTCGAGGTCCTTTTCTCTGAAACCCATATTGTGACAGGAAGAGGAGGGTCGAGCATCGAGGTCGACAGGTTTCACAACAAAGGTGACGTCAATGGAAAACATTCAGCTTCTTTGAGGTGGTTTACATTGAGCAACACTGATGGGCATCAGAGGACGATCAATTCAACATCTTTCTAAAAAACGAACTCAAAACATCCTGTCTATGCAGATTAAACATTGATTTTGACCTTTGAAGTAAATCTTAAGAGACAGAGGCCTAAAGTTGGCCAATCAGCTTTAGTCAGAATGCATCAAACCTGTAGTTTACTGCATTAGAATAACAGTATAAATCCCGAGCCAGTCGATATAAACTAGTTATGATGTCATCTAGTTTAGGGGGTGTGACTTTTAGAGACTGACATCTTGGTCCCTCTTTAAACAGGAACAGACAGTTGTTGTCCCTGGTCCTGTGGTTCACACCACAACATTGTTGTCATGGAGACCCACAAGGTCACAGGACACAACGTGACTAGAGATTCTGAATCTGTGTTACTTTTCATGATGGATCTTTGTATTTAAAACACTTAACTATGGTGGAGATAATAGTTAACTACAATACCCAAGATGCATTGGAGTATGTGCTATATACCGAGTGTTAAACAGTACTTTTCACTCCATCTGATGAATCATCTCTGTGTTTATCAATGAACAGTGGCCCATAGGTTAACATCCACACTCTGGTCAGTATGTGTGAAGGGGAGAGATTTATGTGACAGATTAACTTGTAATAACAATGTTTGGACTCTCTTCCTCAGGCTGAGTGACATCACCATGGCAACAACAACAGGAAGTCAGTGTGGGTTTCCTGCGTACTGAGTGTGTCTTCTCAGCCAATCAGTGACTAGCTCTTATATGAGTACTGTAATGTCAACATCATAATATCAGACTGAGGGGTTAAGGGGGGCCTGGGTTTCAGGTCTGAGGGGAGGACTGAGGGGTTTAGGGGGAACTGGGTTTCAGGTCTGAGGGGTTTAGAGGGGCCTGGTTTCAGGTCTGAGGGGAGGACTGAGGGGTTTAGGGGGGCCTGGGTTTCAGGTCTGAGGGGAGGACTGAGGGGTTTAGGGGGAAATGGGTTTCAGGTCTGAGGGGTTTAGAGGGGCCTGGTTTCAGGTCTGAGGGGAGGACTGAGGGGTTTAGGGGGGCCTGGGTTTGAGGTCTGAGGGGTTAAGGGGGCCTGGGTTTCATCTCTGAGGGGAGGACTGAGGGGTTAAGGGGGCCTGGGTTTCAGGTCTGAGGGGTTAAGGGGGGGCCTGGGTTTCAGGACTGCGGGGTTAAGGGGGCCTGGGTTTCAGGTCTGAGGGGAGGACTGAGGGGTTTAGGGGGGCCTGGGTTTCAGGTCTGAGGGTTTAGGGGGGCCTGGGTTTCAGGTCTGAGGGGTTAAGGGGGCCTGGATTTCAGGTCTGAGGGGAGGACTGAGGGGTTTAGGGGGGCCTGGTGTTTAGGTCTGAGGGGTTAAGGGGCCTGGTTTCAGGTCTGAGGGGAGGACAGAGGGGTTAAGGGGGGAACTGGTTTTCAGGTTTGAGGGGAGGACTGAGCGGTTAAGGGGAACTGGTTTTCAGGTCTGAGGGGAGGACTGAGGGGTTAAGGGGGAACTGGTTTTCAGGTTTGAGGGGAGGACTGAGGGGTTAAGGGGGAACTGGTTTTCAGGTCTGAGGGGAGGACTGAGGGGGTTAAATGCTATTCAAGTCTGTACAAACTACAATCAGTTCTATCTTCTTGTCACGTGTCAACTGCTTCACCAGCGCTACTGTGGCCCTGCAAATGTGTGTGTGTGTGTGTGAGTGTGTGTGTGTGTGTGTGTGTGTGGTGCATGTGTGCATGTGTTACCTCTGCCTCTCTGTCCTCTGGGAGGGAGTGGGTGGTTTGGTGCAGACCTGCAGAAAACCACAATTGTTTTCCATCACTGTCACACGTCACTTGGTCACCTACTGTGGCTTACGCTGGTGGGTGGGGTTGTGTGTGTCTCTGGAAAGAGAGAGAGGGGAGACCAGACAGAGAGGGAGATGGGGGCAGAGAGAGAGGGGTAGGTGGAGTAAGAGAGAGTGATGGAGCAGGAGTCAGAGAGAGAGAGAGAGAGAGAGAGAGATGGGGAGAAAGAGAGAGAGAGACCCAGCTACCTCTGATACTGTTACTGACAGACCCAGGCTACTCTGATAATGTTACTGACAGACCCTCTGCCCCTCAGACCTGAAACCTAGGCCCCACCTTAACCCTCAGTCCTCCCCTCAGACCTGAACCCAGGCCCCCCCTTAACCCTTCAGACCTAAACACCAGACCCCCCTTAACCCCTCAGACCTGAAACCCAGGCCCCCCCTTAACCCCTCAGACCTGAAACCCAGGCCCCCCCTTACCCCTCCGACCTGAAACCCAGGCCCCCCCTTAACCCCTCAGACCTGAAACCCAGCCCCCCTTAACCCCTCAGACCTGAAACCCAGGCCCCCCCTTAACCCCTCAGACCTGAAACCCAGCCCCCCCCTTAACCCCTCCTACAGAGCAGCAGCACTAGCTGAGTAAACCACAGCTACACAAAAGGACTCGGCATACATATGCAATCATCATATGCACACCCTCACACAGTACACAGGAAACCCACACTGACTTCCTGTTGCCGTTGCCATGGTGTTGCTGAAACTTTCACACTGAGTGAATTTCTCACTCTGTCTCGGTCCTATTTGTTGTCCTACTAATCCTGAATAAAAATAGTTTGTTTGATACAGAAATACATCCACAAAGACAAAGAACTACATTTGGTTTAGCTGTTAAAATACATCTGGCTTGGATGTACCGTCTCATCCACTCCAGAGCATCATGGTCATTGTAGTTTCTTGCTGTAGTTTCTGGCTACCTTCAAGTCTGGCTGCAAACTGGAGATGAAAGTGGGTGAGAGAAGTTGAGGGAGGTTCATCTGCCACAGTAGAAGTTGGAGAACGTAGTGGTTTTACAACAGCAAGACTCAGATCAACATGACAGTGTCAACACATCCTCTATAGAGCATCATGGTTATTGTAGTTTTCTGGCTGTTTCAACATGACAGTGTCAACACATCCTCTATAGAGCATCATGGTTATTGTAGTTTCTGCTGTTTCAACATGACAGTGTCAACACTATCCTCTTAGAGCATCATGGTTATTGTAGTTTCTGGCTGTTTCAACATGACAGTGTCAACACATCCTCTATAGAGCATCATGGTTATTGTAGTTTCTGGCTGTTTCAACATGACAGTGTCAACCACAGCCTCTATAGAGCATCATGGTATTGTAGTTTCTGGCTGTTTCCAACATGACAGCTGTCAACACAGCCTCTATAGAGCATCATGGTTATTGTAGTTTCTGGTTGTAGTTTCTGGCTGCTGGTGTTTATTAAAGGTTTTTCTTTATAAAATGTGTAATTAAACTGTACGCCCCATATCATCACTTTACTATAGCCCCATATCACTCACTTTACTATAGCCCCATATCACTCACTTTACTATAGCCCCAATATCACTCACTTTATTATAGCCCCATATCACTCACTTTACTATAGCCCCATATCACTCACTTTATTATAGCCCCATATCACTCACTTTATTATAGCCCCATATCACTCACTTTATTATAGCCCATATCACTCACTTTACTATAGCCCCATATCACTCACTTTACTATAGCCCCATATCACTCACTTATTATAGCCCCATATCACCTCACTTTATTATAGCCCCATATCACTCACTTTACTATAGCCCATATCACTCACTTTACTATAGCCCCATATCACTCACTTTACTATAGCCCCATATCACTCACTTTACTATAGCCCCATATCACTCACTTTACTATAGCCCCATATCACTCACTTTACTATAGGCCCCCATATCACTCACTTTACTATAGCCCATATCACTCACTTTACTATATGCCCCCATATCACTCACTTTACTATAGCCCCATATCACTCACTTTACTATAGCCCCATATCACTCACTTTACTATAGCCCCATATCACTCACTTTACTATAGCCCCATATCACTCACTTTACTATAGCCCCATATCACTCACTTTACTATAGCCCACATATCACTCACTTTACTATAGCCCCATATCACTCCTTTACTATGCCCATATCACTCACGTTTTACTATTAGCCCCATATCACATCACTTTACTCGCTAGCCCCATTCACTCACTGTTACTATAGCCCCTAATCACTACACTTTACTATAGCCCCATATCCACGCACTTTACTATAAGCCCCATATCACTCCGGTTATTATGCCCATATCACTACACTTACTTAGCCCCATATCCACTTTCACCTTTGACCTATAGCCCATAATTCACTCACTGACAAACTGAAAATATAAACGTGCTATGAGGTTATTGGTTAAGAATAGAGGTCTCAAATATTCATTTCGTTTTACTATCCCTGTAGCTTGAGAATCCGACAAGAGGTTCCTGTTTCAGTAGTCTGGTCACCACGTTGTCTCGTCGCAATAGGTCAAACGAAAAACAGCCCAATGATTGGTTGACAAATAGTCCCTCCCACAAAGCCAGGTGATGGTTACATGGTCCAGTTGGTGAGAAGCAACTGCAGCGACGTCATCACCATCTGCATGACCTTTGATCACATGGTTTCAGGCACGTTCATACAGCCTCCATGCATGTCGGAAGTCGGACAATTTTTTATGACCATAATGCACCACACTTTGTAAAGCGGAGACCAACGATGCTCACCAACTGGACAAAAGTGATCCACTGTTGCACGTCCATGGTTTTCATGTCAGGATGAGGCCTCGATGTTTGATTGATAAATACTAACATTTTGGGATTCCTGAAATAGTTCATACAGACCACGATTTAAATGTTATGATTCATAGATGTTCATCGTTGATAAATCAAACATTAATACTGACAGGATACAGTTATAGAGAGCAACCTTATCCTCTGTCTCAAGATAGGCCTCTGTCTCAAGATAGGTCCTCTGTCTCAAGATAGGTCTCTGTCTCAAGATAGGCCTCTGTTCTCAAGATAGGCCTCTGTCTCAAGATAGGTCTCTGTCTCAAGATGGCCTCTGTCTCAAGATAGGCCTCTGTCCAAGAAAGAGCCTCTGTCTCAAGATAGACCTCTGTCTCAAGATAGGTCTCTGTCTCAAGATAGGTCTCTGTCTCATGATAGGCCTCTGTCTCAAGATAGGCCTCTGTCTCAAGATAGGCCTCTGTCTCAGAAAGGCCTCTGTCTCAATAGGCCTCTGTCTCAATATAGGCCTCTGTCTCAAAGATAGGTCTCTGTCTCAAGATAGGTCTCTGTCTGAGATAAGCCTCTGTCTCAAGATAGGCCTCTGTCTCAAGATAGGTCTCTGTCTCAAGATAGGTCTCTGTCTCATGATAGACCTCTGTCTCAAGATAGGCCTCTGTCTGAAGATAGGCCTCTGTCTCAAGATGGGTTCTGTCTCAAGATAGGTCTCTGTCTCATGATAGACCTCTGTCTCAAGATAGGCCTCTGTCTCAAGATAGGCCTCTGTCTCATATAGGCCTCTGTCTCAAGATAGGTCTCTGTCTCATGATAGGTCTCTGTCTCAAGATAGGTCTCTGTCTCAAGATAGGCCTCTGTCTCAAGATAGGCCTCTGTCTCAAGATAGGCCTCTGTCTCAAGATAGGTATCTGTCTCAAGATAGGCCTCTGTCTCAAGATAGGCCTCTGTCTCAAGATAGGTCTCTGTCTCAAGATAGGTCTCTGTCTCATGATAGTTCTCTGTCTCAAGATAGGCCTCTGTCTCAAGATAGGTCTCTGTCTCAAGATAGGTCTATGTCTCAAGATAGGCCTCTGTCTCAAGATAGGCCTCTGTCTCAAGATAGGTCTCTGTCTCATGATAGACCTCTGTCTCAAGATAGGCCTCTGTCTCAAGATAGGCCTCTGTCTCAATATAGGCCTCTGTCTCAAGATAGGTCCTCTGTCTCATGATAGGTCTCTGTCTCAAGATAGATCTCTGTCTCAAGATAGGCCTCTGTCTCAAGATAGGTATCTGTCTCAAGATAGGCCTCTGTCTCAAGATAGCCTCTGTCTCAAGATAGGTCTCTGTCTCAAGATAGGTCTCTGTCTCATGACAGCCTCTGTCTCAAGATAGGCCTCTGTCTCAAGATAGGCCTCTGTTTCAATATAGGCCTCTGTCTCTAGATAGTCTCTGTCTCATGATAGGTCTCTGTCTCAAGATAGTCTCTGTCTCAAGATAGGTCTCTGTCTCAAGATAGGTCTCTGTCTCAAGATAGGTCTCTGTCTCATGATAGGTCTCTGTCTCAAGATAGGTCTCTGTCTCAAGATAGGCCTCTGTCTCAAGATAGGTCTCTGTCTCAAGATAGGTCTCTGTCTCAAGATAGGTCTGTCTCAAGATAGGTCCTCTGTCTCAAGATAGGCCTCTGTCTCAAGATAGGCCTCTGTCTCAAGATAGGCCTCTGTCTCAAGATAGGCCTCTGTCTCATGATAGGTCTCTGTCTCAAGATAGGTCTCTGTCTCAAGATAGGTATCTGTCTCAAGATAGGCTCTGTCTCATGATAGGTCTCTGTCTCAAGATAGGCCTCTGTCTCAAGATAGGTCTCTGTCTCATGATAGGCCTCTTTCTCAAGATAGGCCTCTGTCTCAAGATAGGCCTCTGTCTCAAGATAGGCCTCTGTCTCAAGATAGGTCTCTGTCTCAAGTCTTCTCTGTCAAGGATCAAAGTGACATCAAATTATTGTTTGGTTCTTCATGTTGTGTTTAATGATGTTGCAGTAGGTTGACTTTACCATGTGCTGCTAGTTAGTCTGGTTACTAGTCCAACGCTCTAACCACTAAATAGCCGCCCCATGTGCTGCTATTTAGGTGTTGCTATCTACAACGACCACCTCAAAGAAGCTGATATTTTTCCAGTGACGTCATGTCGGTGTGAACCTGTTCGATGCTAAACCCTCCCCTTCATGTCACACAGAAAGTGTATCACGAGCTGAAAACTTTCCATTCGATCGAACCAATCGCTGCTCGTATGTCCTTTCATGGTAAAGTACATCTAGTCATGAACACGGAAATATACAGCAAAGACCCAGCTACTCTCTGACAGTCACCATCACACACATCAGACCACCAGATGGACGGGCTGTGTGTGTTTCTCTCATCACTCTCTTGTGTAAGTAGCCTTTAGAATGAGTTTTACTGGGCCTCATAGCTGCACGATAGATCATCGTCTGATGTGGTTTATACTTGTCTACATTTGTTAACCTAAACTCTTACAAAGAAGGGTTCCAAAGTTTCTCGTCCGGTTGTCCCCATAGGAGAACCTTTTTGGTTCCATTTCCTCTGTGGAAGTGGCTAAATCTTGACCCCAAAGGTATCTACCTAGAACCAGAAGGTTTATTTGAAAGGTTCTCGTATGGGGACAGTTAAAGAACCCTTTGAGGTTCTAGATAGCTCTGTTGTTGCTACAGCTCTCTGTTGTTGCTACAGCGCTCTGTTGTTGCCACAGCTCTCTGTTGTTGCCATAGCTCTCTGTTGTTGCCACAGCTATCTGTTGTTGCCATAGCTCTCTGTGTTGCTATAGCTCTGTTGTTGCCACAGCTCTCTGTTCTTGCCACAGCTCTCTGTTGTTGCCATAGCTCTCTGTTGTTGCCATAGCTCTCTGTTGTTGCCATAGCTCTCTGCTGTTGCCATAGCTCTCTGTTGTTGCCATAGCTCTGTTGTTGCCATAGCTCTCTGTTATTGCCATAGCTCTCTGTTGTTGCCATAGCTCTCTGTTGTTGCCATAGCTCTCTGTTGTTGCCATAGCTCTCTGTTGTTGCCATAGCTCTGTTGTTGCCATAGCTCTGTTGTTGCCATAGCTCTCTGTTATTGCCATTGCTCCCTATTGTCCTCTGATACCTGTAGGTGCTGTTTCCTCCAGTCAGTTCATCCTAACACTGTTCCTCTGCTACCTGTAGGTGCTGTTTCTCCTCCAGTCAGTTCATCCTACACTGTTCCTCTGCTACCTTTAGGTGCTGTTTCCTCCTCCAGTCAGGATGGGATCTCTGCAGCAGAGGTGGAGCTGAGAGTCAGACCAGGAGACAACATCACTCTCTATAGTGACTGTAGAACAACAAGTGAAATGTACACAGTCTGGTTCAGGAATTGTTCTCATGAGCAGCAGCCTCCTCTTGTTATTAAATATTATAACCGTTTGTCATCTCATTTCCTCAATCCTCTCCCTCAGTATACAATGTTCTGGAACCACTATAACATGTCCTATGATCTACTGATTGAGAACATCACTGAATCTGACCTGGGACTCTACTACTGTGGGACTATAGAGAGAAATATGGAGAATGAAAAACGTATTGAACAGACAAATGTCTACCACTATGGACATGTCATGAGAAGGCTTTCATTTGGTAAAATCAAAATAATTCTCTATTTATTTAATGGCTGTATATTTGGTTGCGGTATAGCATGTCTGGTTTCCTTGAATGAGAGGAGAATGAGCTCTATGATCATAGTCCTCCATTTATTCCTGTGTGTTTTGTTCAGATGCCAGAACACCTGATGTGGACTGTGGTCTGTGTTGGATGTTGCTGTTCAGTCTGTGTCCTGTGTCTGCTCTCCTCTCCTCTCTCCTCTCCTCCACCTGTGTCTACTCCTTCTGCAGAACAACAGGTAAACTCACTCCCTCAGTCAGGATTCACTTATCACTCATTCATGTTTTAAGTCTGGGTAATACTAATCAGTCTAACATATTATTTAAATAATTACCTACGATTTTAACACAATATGTAAACATCTACTAACTTTTAACTGATGTGTCCTAGTTTAACCTCAAACTTGGTGTTTTAATGTTGATAACTCTTCCTCTGCAGCTCCAACTGAGACTCATGTTCCTCTGAACAGGACGACCACCAGGGAAGTGACAGCAGAGAGCAGACTACAGTCAGAGTGGGTGTTGTAGTTTTATTCTGGGTGGCCATCTTGATTTGTAGTCCATGTGTTTGGAAACCCATCGAAAAAGCATTTTAATGGCATATAAAATAACGTAAAAAAATATCAATCATCAAAACATGTTTAATAATCTAAATGTCAATAATAT